>NC_080380.1:130486443-130744547 GCF_014773155.1 Arachis stenosperma
ATGACTTTTCCTTGACACCTCAGGATCTGTGGACCCACAGGATCCCCACCTACCCCACCACCTCTCTCTTCTTCTTCACCCATCCACCAATCAACTCAACACCTCTTCCCCAAAAACCCTTCACCTATCAAATCCCATCTTTCTCTTCACCACTCACATCCATCCTTCATAAAACCCCACCTACCTCACCATTCAAATTCAAACCACTTTCCCTCCCAAACCCACCCATAATGGCCGAACCCTACCCCTCTCTTCACCCCTATATAAACCCTTCTTCACTCCTTCATTTTCACACACCCTAAACACTACTTCTTCCCCGTTTTGGCCGAACCACACAACCTCCTCCATCTCCTCCATTTTCTTCTTCTTCTCCTCTCTTCTTTCTTCTTTTGCTCAAGGACGAGCAAACCTTTTAGTTTGGTGTGGTAAAAGCATTGCTTTTTTGTTTTTCCATAACCATTTATGGCATCCAAGGCCGGAGAAACCTCTAGAAAGAGGAAAGGGAAGGCAAAAGCTTCCACCTCCGAGTCATGGGAGATGGAGAGATTCATCTCAAGGGTGCATCAAGACCACTTCTATGAAGTTGTGGCCTTGAAGAAGGTGATCCCCGAGGTCCCTTTCAAACTCAAAAAGGGTGAATATCCGGAGATCTGACATGAGATTCGAAGAAGAGGTTGGGAAGTTCCCACCAACCCCATTCAACAAGTCGGAATCTTAATGGTTCAAGAGTTCTATGCCAATGCATGGATCACCAAGAGCCATGATCAAAGTGTGAACCCGAACTCAAAGAATTGGCTTACAATGGTTCGGGGAAAATACTTAGATTTTAGTCCGGAAAATGTGAGGTTGGCATTCAACTTGCCCATGATGCAAGGAGATGAACATCCTTACACAAGAAGGGTCAACTTTGATCAAAGATTGGACCAAGTCCTCACTGACATTTGTGAAGAGGGCGCCCAATGGAAGAGAGATTCAAGGGGAAGCCGGTTCAATTAGAAGGCATGACCTCAAGCCGTGGCTAGAGGATGGTTGGAGTTTATCCAACGCTCAATCATTCCCACTAGCAACCGGTCTGAAGTTACTCTAGACCGGGCCATCATGATTCATAGCATCATGATTGGAGAAGAAATAGAAGTTCATGAGGTTATAGCCCAAGAACTCTATAAGGTGGCGGACAAGTCCTCTACCTTAGCAAGGTTAGCCTTTCCTCATCTCATATGTCACCTCTGTTATTCAGTTGGAGTGGACATAGAAGGAGACATCCTCATTGATGAGGACAAGCCCATCACTAAGAAAAGGATGGAGCAAACAAGAGACCCCACTCATCATGAAATCCCTGAGATACCTCAAGGGATGCACTTTCCTCCACAAGACTATTGGGAGCAAATTAACACCTCCCTAGGAGAATTGAGTTCCAACATGGGACAACTAAGGGTGGAGCACCAAGAACATTCCATCCTCCTCCATGAAATTAGAGAAGATCAAAGAATCATGAGAGAGGAGCAACAAAGACAAGGAAGAGACATTGAGGAGCTCAAGCACTCCATAAGATCTTCAAGAGGAAGAACAAGCCGCCATCACTAAGGTGGACCCGTTCTTTAATCTCCTTGTTCTTTATTTTTCTATTTTTCGAAAATTATGCTTTATGTTTATCCATGTTTGTGTCTTATGATCATTAGTGTCTATGCCTTAAAGTTATGAATGTCCTATGAATCCATCACCTTTCTTAAATAAACAATGTTCTTAATTGAAAAAGAGAAGAATTGCATGAATTTTGAATTTTATAACAGATTAATTATTTTAATGTGGTGGCAACACTTTTGTTTTCTGAATGTATGTTTAAACAGTGCATATGTGATGAGCGGATAATTTATACACTTTTTGGCATTATTTTTAGTATATTTTTATTAGTTTTTAGTTAAAAATCACTTTTCTGGACTTTACTATGAGTTTGTGTGTTTTTCTGTGATTTCAGGTATTTTCTGGCTGAAATTGAGGGACCTGAGCAAAAATCTGATTCAGAGACTGAAAAGGACTGCAGATGCTGTTGGATTCTGACCTCCCTGCACTCGAAGTGGATTTTCTGGAGCTACAGAAGCCCAATTGGCGCGTTCTCAACGGCGTTGGAAAGTAGACATCCTGGGCTTTCCAGCAATATATGATAGTCCATACTTTGCCCAAGATTTGATGGCTCAAACCGGCGTTCAAAGTCACCCTCAGGAATCCCAGCGTTAAACGCTGGAACTGGCACCCAAATGGGAGTTAAACGCCCAAACTGGCATAAAAGCTGGCGTTTAACTCCAAGAGGAGTCTCTACACGAAAATGCTTCATTTGCTCAGCCCAAGCACACACCAAGTGGGCCCGGAAGTGGATTTTTATGTCAATTACTCATCTCTGTACACCCTAGGCTACTAGTTTTCTATAAGTAGGACCTTTTACTATTGTATTTTCATCTTTGGATATCTTTGGATTGTTTTTGATCCTTTGATCATCTTTGGACATCTAGTTCTTAGATCATTGGGAGGCTGGCCTCACGGCCATGCATAGACCTTATGCTTATGTATTTTCAACGGTGGAGTTTCTACACACCATAGATTAAGGTGTGGAGCTCTGCTGTACCTCGAGTATTAATGCAATTATTATTGTTCTTCCATTCAATTCCGCTTGTTCTTGTTCTAAGATATCACTTGTTCTTCAACTTGATGAATGTGATGATCCGTGACACTCATCATCATTCTCACTTATGAACAAGGTGACTGACAACCACTTTTGTTCTACAAGCAACCAAGGCTCTAGTGAATATCTCTTGGATTCCTGATTGCACGATGCATGGTTGATCGCCTGACAACCGAGTGCTCGCCTGACAAACGAGCTAACCATTCCGTGAGATCAGAGTCTTCGTGGTATAGGCGAGAACTGATGGCAGCATTCAAGAGAATCCGGAAGGTCTAACCTTGTCTGTGGTATTCTGAGTAGGATTCAATGATTGAATGACTGTGACGCGCTTCAAACTCCTAGCAGGCGGGGCGTTAGTGACAGACGCAAAAGAATCAATGGATTCTATTCCGGCCTGACCGAGAACCGACAGCTGAATTCCGCGTGCTGTGACAGAGCATATGCAATCGTTTTCACTGAGAGGATGGGAGGTAGCCATTGACAACGGTGAAACCCTACACAAGCTTGCCATGGAAAGGAAGAAGAAGGATTGGATGAAGACAGTAGGAAAGCAGAGAGACGGAAGGGAAGGCATCTTCATGCACTTATCTGAAGTTCCTACCAATGAATTACATAAGTATCTCTATCTTTATCTTTTATGTTATTTTCGTTCATCACCATATCCAATTGAGTCTGCCTGACTAAGATTTACAAGATGACCATAGCTTGCTTCATACTAACAATCTCCGTGGGATCGACCCTTACTCACGTAAGGTATTACTTGGACGACCCAGTGCACTTGCTGGTTAGTTGTGCGAAATTGTGTAATGCCATGGGATTGAGCTACCAAGTTCTTGGAGTTCATGACCGGGGATTATGAGAGTTGTGAAAAGTATTGTTCACAATTTCGCGCACCAAGTTTTTGGCGCCGTTGCCGGGGATTGTTCAAGTTTTGAGCAAGCTTTTGGTAACAATGCCAAGGATTGATCAGTTTGGACAACTGACGGTTCATCTTGTTGCTTAGATTAGGTATTTTTTTTTCTTTTTTTTCGAAATTCTTGAAGATGAATTCTAGAGTTTCATGATGATTTGTTGAAGTCTGGCTGGCTGAGAAGCCATGTCTAATCTCATTGGACCGAGGTTTCAACTTATCATCACAAGAGCTTGTTGATTTTTATCAATCTTGCTTTTGGAGCAGTGATCTGCTAAGGCTTGGCTGGCCTTTGGCCATGTCTAGTGTTTTGGACTGAAGCTTTCTTTGAAAGCTTGGCTGGCTGTGAAGCCATGTCTAATTCCTGGACCGGAGTCTTAGACTAACATTGCACTGATTCCTGGAAAAAATAAAAAAAATCATAAAATCCAAAAATTTCTTGTTTGAGTCTAGTGTCTCATCTTAAGTTTGGTGTCAATTGCATGCATTGTTATGTGTCTTAGTGATCTTCAAGATGTTCTTATTGATTTACTTGCTCTAATCTTTGAATTCTATTGACTTGAAGTATTTTGTGTGTCTCATATGCATTCTCATATTGTTAGTGTCAGTGGTATACAAACTGCTAAGTTTGGTGTCTTGCATGCATTGTTATTTGATTTTAGTTGCATTTTGATTATTAAAAATCCAAAAATATTTTTAATTTGTGTCTTTGCAAGTCAATAATACAGAGAATTGAAGATTCAGAACATACAGCAGAGGAATTGCACAGAAAAAGCTGGGCGTTCAAAAAGCCCAGTGAAGAAGGACAGACTGGCGTTTAAACGCCAGCCAGGGTACCTGGTTGGGCGTTTAACGCCCAAAAGGGTATAGTTTTGGGCGTTAAACGCCAGAATGTGCACCATTCTGGGCGTTTAACGCCAGGATGGCACAAGGGGGAGAATTTTGTTTTCAAATCAAATTTTTTTTCAAGTTTTCAAAGTTTTTCAAAATCAAATCTTTTTCAAATCATATCTTTTCAATCAAATGTTTTCAAAATCAATTCCTTTCCTTTTTCAAAGATACTTACTATCAATTAATGATTTGATTCAACATTTCAAGTATGTTGCCTTTTCTGTTGAGAAAGGTTTAATGTTTGAATCATATCTTTTCTTGATAGCCAAGTTGTTAATTTTTAAATCAAATCTTTTTAAAATTGTTTTCAAATCATATCTTTTCAATCACATATTTTTTAAAATCAATCATATCTTCTTAACCTCATCTTTTTCAAAAGAGTTTTCAATCAAATCTTTTTGATTTCTAATCTCAAATCTTTTTCAAAAATCATCTTATTTCTTTCCCACTCTCATTTTCGAAAATTAAGTAGTGTTTTTCAAAAATGTTTTCAAAATTTTTCACTTAATTTTCGAAAATTACTTCCCTTCTTCTCACATCCTTCTATTTATGGACTAACACTATTCCTTAATGCAAAATTCGAACTCCATTCCCTCTGATAAGTTCGAATTTTCTACTTCTGTCTTCTACTCTTCTTTTCCTCTGACACTTCAAGGGATCTCTATACTGTGACATAGAGGATTCCACATTTTCTTGTTCCCTTCTCTTTCTTATGAGCAGGAGCAAAGACAAAAGCATTCTTGTTGAGCCTGATCCTGAACCTGAAAGGACCTTGAAGAGAAAGCTAAGAGAAGCCAAAGCACAACTCTCTTTAGAGGACCTGACCGAATTCTTCAAAGAAGAAGAACACATGGCAGCCGAAAACAACAACAATGCAAACAATGCAAGGAAGGTGCTGGGTGACTTTACTGCACCTACTCCCGACTTCTATGGAGAAGCATCTCTATCCCTGCCATTGGAGCAAACAACTTTGAGCTTAAGCCTCAATTAGTTTCTCTAATGCAACAGAATTGCAAGTTCCATGGACTTCCATTGGAAGATCCTCATCAGTTCTTAGCTGAATTCTTGCAAATCTGTGACACAGTCAAGACTAATGGGGTTGACCCTGAGGTCTACAGACTGATGCTATTCCCTTTTGCTGTAAGAGACAGAGCTAGAATATGGTTGGACTCTCAACCTAAAGAAAGCCTGGACTCTTGGGAAAAGCTAGTCAATGCCTTCTTGGCAAAGTTCTTTCCACCTCAAAAATTGAGCAAGCTTAGAGTGGAAGTCCAAACCTTCAGACAGAAGGATGGAGAATCCCTCTATGAAGCTTGGGAAAGATACAAACAATTAATCAGAAAGTGCCCTTCTGACATGCTTTCTGAATGGAGCATCATAGGTATTTTCTATGATGGTCTCTCTGAACTATCCAAGATGTCTTTGGATAGCTCTGCTGGAGGATCTCTTCATCTGAAGAAGACGCCTGCAGAAGCTCAAGAGCTAATTGAAATGGTTGCAAATAACCAGTTCATGTACACTTCTGAAAGGAATCCTGCGAACAATGGGACTAGTCAGAAGAAAGGAGTTCTTGAGATTGATACTCTGAATGCCATACTGGCTCAGAATAAAATATTGACTCAACAAGTCAATTTGATTTCTCAAAGTCTGTCTGGAATGCAAAATGCACCAAGCAGTACTAAGGATGCTTCATCTGAAGAAGAAGCTTATGATCCTGAGAACCCTTCAATGGAAGAGGTGAATTACCTAGGAGAACCCTATGGAAACACCTATAATTCTTCATGGAGAAATCACCCAAATTTCTCATGGAAGGATCAACAGAGACCTCAACAAGGTTTCAACAACAATGGTGAAAGAAAACAGGTTTAGCAATAGCAAGCCTTTTCCATCATCTTCTCAGCAACAGACAGAGAGTTCTAAGCAGAATACCTCTGACTTAGCAACCATGGTCTCTGATCTAATCAAAACCACTCAAAGTTTCATGACTGAAACAAGGTCCTCCATTAGAAACTTGGAAGGACAAGTGGGTCAGCTGAGTAAGAAAATCACTGAACTCCCTCCTAGTACTCTCCCAAGCAATACTGAAGAAAATCCAAAAGGAGAGTGCAAAGCCATTAACATGGCCGAATTCTGGGAGGAAGAAGAGGCAGTGAACGCCACTGAGGAAGGCCTCACTGGACGTCCACTGGCCTCCAATGAGTTCCCCAATGAGGAACCATGGGAATCTGAGGCTCAAAATGAGACCATAGAGGTTCTATTGGAATTACTTCTGCCATTCATGAGCTCTGATGAGTATTCTTCCTCTGAAGAGGATGAGTATGTCACTGAAGAGCAAGTTGCTAAATACCTTGGAGCAATCATGAAGCTAAATGACAAGTTATTTGGAAATGAGACTTGGGAGGATGAACCCCCTTTGCTCACCAAAGAACTGGATGACTTGTCTAGGCAGAAACTGCCTCAAAAGAGGCAGGATCCTGGGAAGTTTTCAATACCTTGTGCCATAGGCACCATGACCTTCAAGAAGGCCTTGTGTGACTTAGGGTCAAGTGTAAACCTCATGCCCCTCTCTGTAATGGAGAAACTAGGGATCTTTGAGGTGCAAGCTGCAAAAATCTCACTAGAGATGGCAGACAACTCAAGAAAACAAGCTCATGGACTTGTAGAGGATGTTTTGGTGAAGATTGAAAACCATTACATCCCTGCGGATTTCATAGTCCTAGAGACTGGGAAGTGCATGGATGAATCCATCATCCTTGGCAGACCCTTCCTAGCCACAGCAAAGGCTGTGATTGATGTTGATGGAGGTGAACTGATCATTCAAGTGAATGAAGAATCCCTTGTGTTTAAGGCTCAAGGATATCCCTCTGTCACCATGGAGAGGAAGCATGAAGAGCTTCTCTCAATTCAGAGTCAAACAGAGCCCCCACAGTCAAACTCTAAGTTTGGTGTTGGGAGGCCACAACCAAACTCTAAGTTTGGTGTTGAACCCCCACATTCAAACTCTAAGTTTGGTGTTGGGAGGTTCCAACATTGCTCTGAGTATCTGTGAGGCTCCATGAGAGCCCTCTGTCAAGCTACTGACATTAAAGAAGCGCTTGTTGGGAGGCAACCCAATGATTATATTTTATCTATTTCTCTTTGTTATTTTATGTTTTTTGTAGGTTGATGATCATAAGAAGTCACAAAATCAATTGAAAAAGCAAAAACAGAATGAAAAACAGGAAGAAAAATAGCACACCCTGGAGGAAGAACTCACTGGCGTTTAAACGCCAGTGAGGCTAGCAGTTGGGCGTTTAACGCCCAGTCTGGCACCATTCTGGGCGTTTAACGCCAGAAAGGGGCACCAGACTGGCGTTAAACGCCAGAAAAGGGCAAGAACCTGGCGTTAAACGCCAGGAATGGGCACCAGCCCGGCGTTTAACGCCAGAAATGGCACAAAACGTGATTTTGCATGCCATTTGGTGCAGGGACGACTTTTCCTTGACACCTCAGGATCTGTGGACCCCACAGGATCCCCACCTACCCTACCACTCTCTCTCTCTTCTTCACCAATCACCTCAACACCTCTTCCCCAAACACCCCTCACCTATCAAATCCCCTCTTTCTCTCCACCACTCACATCCATCCTTCATAAAACCCCACCTACCCCTCCATTCAAATTCAAACCACTTTCCCACCCAAACCCACCCTCAAATGGCCGAACAACCCTCTCCCCCTCTCCTATATAAACCCTCCTCCACTCCTTCATTTTCACACACCTTAAACACCATCTCTCTCCCCTTTGGCCGAATACAAAGCCATTCCCTTTCTCCTCATTTCTTCTTCTTCTACTCTCTTCTTTCTTTTTTTGCTCGAGGACGAGCAAACATTTTAAGTTTGGTGTGGTAAAAGCGTTGCTTTTTCGTTTTTCCATAACCATTTATGGCATCCAAGGCCGGAGAAACCTCTAGAAAGAGGAAAGGGAAGGCAAAAGCTTCCACCTCCGAGTCATGGGAGATGGATAGATTCATCTCAAGGGTGCATCAAGACCACTTCTATGAAGTTGTGGCCTTGAAGAAGGTGATCCCCGAGGTCCCTTTTTCACTCAAAAAGGGTGAACATCCGGAGATCCGACATGAGATCCGAAGAAGAGGTTGGGAAGTTCTTACCAACCCCATTCAACAAGTCGGAATCTTGATGGTTCAAGAGTTCTATGCCAATGCATGGATCACCAAGAACCATGATCAAAGTGTGAACCCGAATCCAAAGAATTATCTTACTATGGTTCGGGGGAATTACTTGGATTTTAGTCCGGAAAGTGTAAGGTTGGCATTCAATTTGCCCATGATGCAAGGAGATGAACATCCTTACACTAGAAGGGTCAACTTTGATCAAAGGTTGGACCAAGTCCTCACAGTCATATGTGAAGAGGGCGCACAATGGAAGAGAGATTCAAGAGGCAAGCCGGTTCAATTGAGAAGGCATGACCTCAAACCCGTGGCTAGAGGATGGTTGGAGTTCATTCAACGCTCAATCATTCCCACTAGCAACCGGTCCGAAGTTACTCTAGACCGGGCCATCATGATTCATAGCATCATGATTGGAGAAGAAGTGGAAGTTCATGAGGTTATAGCCCAAGAACTCTATAAGGTGGCGGACAAGTCCTCTACCTTAGCAAGGTTAGCCTTTCCTCATCTCATTTGTCACCTCTGTTATTCAGTGGGAGTTGACATAGAGGGAGACATCCCCATTGATGAGGATAAGCCCATCACTAAGAAAAGGATGGAGCACACAAGAGACCCCACTCATCATGAGATCCCTGAGATGCCTCAAGGGATGCACTTTCCTCCACAAAACTATTGGGAGCAACTAAACACCTCCCTAGGAGAGTTAAGTTCCAACATGGGACAACTAAGGGTGGAGCATCAAGAACACTCCATCATCCTTCATGAAATTAGAGAAGACCAAAGAATCATGAGGGAGGAGCAACAAAGACAAGGAAGAGATATTGAGGAGCTCAAGCACTCCATAGGATCTTCAAGAGAAAGAAAGAGCCGCCATCACTAAGGTGGACCCGTTCTTTGATTTCCTTGTTCTTTATTCTTCTGTTTTTCGAATTTTATGCTTATGTTTATGCATGTTTGTGTCTTGTGATCATTAGTGTCTTAGTGTCTATGCCTTAAAGTTATGAATGTCCTATGAATCCATCACCTTTCTTGAAAAAAAAAACGTGCTTAATTGAAAAGAAAAAGAATTGCATGAATTTTGAATTTTATAACAGTTTAATTATTTTGATGTGGTGGCATTACTTTTGTCTTCTGAATGTTTGCTTAAACAGTGCATATGTCTTTTGAATTTGTGGTTCATGAGTGTTGGCTCTTGAAAGAATGATGAAAAAGGAGACATGTTACTGAGGATCTGAAAAATCATAAAAATGATTCTTGAAGCAAGAAAAAGCAGTGAATACAAAAAAAAAAGAGACGAAAAAAAAACCGAAAAAAAAGAAAGAAAAAGAAAGAATAAAGTTGTGATCCAAGGCGAAAAGAGTGTGCTTAAGAACCCTGGACACCTCTAATTGGGGACTTTAGCAAAGCTGAGTCACAATCTAAAAAGGTTCACCCAATTATGTGTCTGTGGCATGTATGTATCCGGTGGTAATACTGGAAGACAGAGTGCTTTGGGCCACGGCCAAGACTCAATAAGTAGCTGTGTTCAAGAATCATCATACTTAACTAGGAGAATCAATAACACTATCTGGATTCTGAGTTCCTAAAGAAGCCAACCATTCTGAATTTCAAAGGATAGAGTGAGATGCCAAAACTGTTCAGAGGCAAAAAGCTAAAAGCCCCGCTCATCTAATTAATACTGATCTTCATAGATGTTTTTGGAATTCATTGCACATTCTCTTCTTTTTATCTTATTTGATTTTCAGTTGCTTGAGGACAAGCAACAATTTAAGTTTGGTGTTGTGATGAGCGGATAATTTATACACTTTTTGGCATTATTTTTAGTATGTTTTTGGTATGATCTAGTTAGTTTTTAGTATATTTTTATTAGTTTTTAGTTAAAAATCACTTTTCTGGACTTTACTATGAGTTTGTGTGTTTTTCTGTGATTTCAGGTATTTTCTGGCTGAAATTGAGGGACCTGAGCAAAAATCTGATTCAGAGACTGAAAAGGACTGCAGATGCTGTTGGATTCTGACCTCCTTGCACTCGAAGTAGATTTTCTGGAGCTACAGAAGCCCAATTGGCGCGATCTCAATGGCGTTAGAAAGTAGACATCCTGGGCTTTCCATCAATATATGATAGTCCATACTTTGCCCAAGATTTGATGGCCCAAACCGGCGTTCAAAGTCACCCTCAGGAATCCCAGCGTTAAACGCTGGAACTGGCACCCAAATGGGAGTTAAACGCCCAAACTGGCATAAAAGCTGGCGTTTAACTCCAAGAGGAGTCTCTACACGAAAATGCTTCATTTGCTCAGCCCAAGCACACACCAAGTGGGCCCGGAAGTGGATTTTTATGTCAATTACTCATCTCTGTACACCCTAGGCTACTAGTTTTCTATAAGTAGGACCTTTTACTATTGTATTTTCATCTTTGGATATCTTTGGATTGTTTTTGATTCTTTGATCATCTTTGGACATCTAGTTCTTAGATTATTGGGAGGCTGGCCTCACGGCCGTGCCTAGACCTTATACTTATGTATTTTCAACGGTGGAGTTTCTACACACCATAGATTAAGGTGTGGAGCTCTGCTGTACCTCGAGTATTAATGCAATTACTATTGTTCTTCCATTTAATTCCGCTTGTTCTTGTTCTAAGATATCACTTGTTCTTCAACTTGATGAATGTGATGATCCGTGACACTCATCATCATTCTCACTTATGAACAAGGTGACTGACAACCACTTTTGTTCTACAAGCAACCAAGGCTCTAGTGAATATCTCTTGGATTCCTGATTGCACGATGCATGGTTGATCGCCTGACAACCGAGTGCTCGCCTGACAAACGAGCCAACCATTCCGTGAGATCAGAGTCTTCGTGGTATAGGCGAGAACTGATGGCAGCATTCAAGAGAATCCGGAAGGTCTAACCTTGTCTGTGGTATTCTGAGTAGGATTCAATGATTGAATGACTGTGACGCGCTTCAAACTCCTAGCAGGCGGGGCGTTAGTGACAGACGCAAAAGAATCAATGGATTCTATTCCGGCCTGACCGAGAACCGACAGCTGAATTCCGCGTGCTGTGACAGAGCATATGCAATCGTTTTCACTGAGAGGATGGGAGGTAGCCATTGACAACGGTGAAACCCTACACAAGCTTGCCATGGAAAGGAAGAAGAAGGATTGGATGAAGACAGTAGGAAAGCAGAGAGACGGAAGGGAAGGCATCTTCATGCACTTATCTGAAGTTCCTACCAATGAATTACATAAGTATCTCTATCTTTATCTTTTATGTTATTTTCGTTCATCACCATATCCAATTGAGTCTGCCTGACTAAGATTTACAAGATGACCATAGCTTGCTTCATACTAACAATCTCCGTGGGATCGACCCTTACTCACGTAAGGTATTACTTGGACGACCCAGTGCACTTGCTGGTTAGTTGTGCGAAATTGTGTAATGCCATGGGATTGAGCTACCAAGTTCTTGGAGTTCATGACCGGGGATTATGAGAGTTGTGAAAAGTATTGTTCACAATTTCGCGCACCACATATGTCTTTTGAATTTGTGGTTCATGAATGATTGGCTCTTGAAAGAATGATGAAAAGGGAAACATGTTACTGAGGATCTGAAAAATCATAAAAATGATTCTTGAAGCAAGAAAAAGCAGTGAATACAAAAAAAAAAAGAAGGAGATAAACGAAAAAAAAAGAGAAAAAGAAAAAGAAAGAAATAAAGTTGTGATCCAAGGCAAAAAGAGTGTGCTTAAGAACCCTGGACACCTCTAATTGGGGACTCTAGCAAAGCTGAGTCACAATCTGAAAAGGTTCACCCAATTATGTGTCTGTGGCATGTATGTATCCGGTGGTAATACTGGAAGACAGAGTGCTTTGGGCCACGGCCAAGACTCATAAAGTAGCTGTGTTCAAGAATCATCATACTTAACTAGGAGAATCAATAACACTATCTGGATTCTGAGTTCCTAAAGAAGCCAATCATTCTGAATTTCAAAGGATAAAGTAAGATGCCAAAACTGTTCAGAGGCAAAAAGCTAAAGCCCCGCTCATCTAATTAATACTGATCTTCATAGATGTTTTTGGAATTCATTGCATATTCTCTTCTTTTTATCTTATTTGATTTTCAGTTGCTTGGGGACAAGCAACAATTTAAGTTTGGTGTTGTGATGAGCGGATAATTTGTACGCTTTTTGGCATTATTTTTAGTATGTTTTCAGTAGGATTTAGTTAGTTTTTAGTATATTTTTATTAGTTTTTAATTAAAATTCACTTTTCTGGACTTTACTATGAGTTTGTGTGTTTTTCTGTGATTTCAGGTATTTTCTGGCTGAAATTGAGGGACCTGAGCAAAAATCTGATTCAGAGACTGAAAAGGACTGCAGATGCTGTTGGATTCTGACCTTCCTGCACTCGAAATGGATTTTCTGGAGCTACCGAAGTCCAATTGGCGCGCTCTCAACGGCATTGTAAAGTAGACATCCTGGGCTTTCCAGCAATTTATGATAGTCCATACTTTGCCCAAGATTTGATGGCCCAAACCGGCGTTCAAAGTTACCTTCAGATTATCCAGCGTTAAACGCCGGAACTGGCACCAAAGTGGGAGTTAAACGCCCAAACTAGCACAAAAGCTGGCGTTTAACTCCAAGAGAAGTCTCTACACGAAAATGCTTCAATGCTCAGCCCAAGCACACACCAAGTGGGCCCGGAAGTGGATTTTTATGTCTTTTACTCATCTTTGTAATTCTTAAGCTACTAGTTCCCTATAAATAGGACCTTTTACTGTTGTATTTTCATCTTCGGACATCTAGTTCTTAGATCAGATCTTGGTTCTTCTGGTTCCCTCTTTGGGGCCGAAGCCAATGATCACTCTTGTTCTTATGTATTTTCAACGGTGGAGTTTCTACACACCATAGATTAAGGTGTGGAGCTCTGCTGTACCTCGAGTATTAATGCAATTACTATTGTTCTTCTATTCAATTCAGCTTGTTCTTGTTCCAAGATATCACTTGTTCTTCAACTTGATGAATGTGATGATCCGTGACACTCATCATCATTCTCACCTATGAACGTGTGACTGACAACCACCTCCGTTCTACCTTAGATTGGGTGAATATCTCTTGGATTCCTGATACACGATGCATGGTTGATCGCCTGACAACCGAGCGCTCGCCTGACAAACGAGCCAACCATTCCGTGAGATCAGAGTCTTCGTGGTATAGGCTAGAACTGATGGCGGCATTCAAGAGAATCCGGAAGGTCTAACCTTGTCTGTGGTATTCTGAGTAGGATTCAATGATTGAATGACTGTGACGTGCTTCAAACTCCTGAGGGCGGGGCGTTAGTGACAGACGCAAAAGAATCACTGGATTCTATTCCGGCCTGATTAAGAACCGACAAATGGATAGCCGTGCCGTGACAAGGTGCGTTGAACATTTCCACTGAGAGGATGGGAGGTAGCCACTGACAACGGTGAAACCCTTGCATAAGCTTGCCATGGAAAGGAGTAAGAAGGATTGGAGGAAGACAGTAGGAAAGCAGAGAGACGGAAGGGACAAAGCATCTCCATTCACTTATCTGAAGTTCTTGCCAATGAATTGCATAAGTATCTCTATCTTTATCTTTATGTTTTATTCATATATCATCCATAACCATTTGAGTCTGCCTGACTAAAATTTACAAGGTGACCATAGCTTGCTTCATACCAACAATCTCCGTGGGATCGACCCTTACTCGCGTAAGGTTTATTACTTGGACGACCCAGTGCACTTGCTGGTTAGTTGTGCGAAGTTGTGTTTATGCCATGGTATTGAGCACCAAGTCTTTGGGGCCATTACTAGGGATTATTTGAGTTGTGAAAAGTAGTGATCACAATTTCGTGCACCATGTACTGGGTCATCCAAGTAATACCTTACGTGAGTAAGGGTCGATCCCACAGAGATTGTTGGTATGAAGCAAGCTATAGTCACCTTGTAAATCTCAGTTAGGCAGATTAAAGGATTATGGGTTTCGAAAATTAATAATAAATAGAAAATAAAAAGGGATAGAAATACTTATGTAAATCAATAGTGGGAATTTCAGATAGGTGTATGGAGATGCTGTGTTCCTCTTGAAACTCTACTTCACTACTCACTCTTCCTTCAATCCTTCTTACTCCTTTCCATGGCAAGCTGTATGTAGGGCATCACTATCATCAATGGCTACTTTTAATCCTCTCGGGAAAATAGTCCTATGCGCTGTCACTGCACGGCTAATCGTCTGGAGGCATCACCCTTGGTTGATAGCTACATCCCATCCTCTCAGTGAAAATGGTCCAAATGCTCTGTCACAGCACGGCTAATCATCTGTCGGTTCTCAATCAGGTTGGAGTAGAATCCATTGATTCTTTTGCGTCTGTCACTAACGCCCAGCCTTCAGGAGTTTGAAGCTCGTCACAGTCATTCAATACCGGAATCCTACTCAGAATACCACAGACAAGGTTAGACTTTCCGGATTCCCAGGATCCTACTCGGAATACCACAGACAAGGTTAGACTTTTCGGATCCCCATGAATGCCGCCATCTATCTAGCTTATACCACGAAGATTCTGTTGGGGAATCTAAGAGATATGCGCCCGGCCTAAGGTAGAACGGAAGTGGTTGTTAATCACGCGCGTTCATATGTGAGAATGATGATGAGTGTCACGGATCATCACATTCATCAAAGTGTTGTGCAACGTATATCTTGGAATAAGAATAAAAGAGAATTGAATAGAAAGTAATAGTAATTGTATTGAAACTTGAGGTACAGCAGAGCTCCACACCCTTAATCTATGGAGTGCAGAAACTCCACCGTTGAAAATACATAAGTGAAAGGTTCAGGCATGGCTGAGAGGCCAGCCCCCAAAACGTGATCACAGGATTCAATTTACAATCCAGGATCCCCTGTGGTCAAAAGACGTCTAATACAATAGTTAAATGTTCTATTTATAATAAACTAGCTCCTAGGATTTACATGAGTAAGTAATTGATGCATAAATCCACTTCCGGGGCCCACTTGGTGTATGCTTGGGCTGAGTTTGATCAATCCACGAGCTGAGACTTTTCTTGGAGTTGAACTCCAAGTTATGACGTGTTTTGGGCGTTCAACTCCGGATCATGACATTTTTCTGGCGTTTAACTCCAGACAGCAGCATGTACTTGGCGTTCAACGCCAAGTTACGTCGTCAATTCCCGAATAAAGTATGGACTATTATATATTGCTGGAAAGCTCTGGATATCTACTTTCCAACGCCATTGAGAGCGCGCCATTTGGAGTTCTGTAGCTCCAAAAAATCCATTTCGAGTGCAGGGAGGTCAGATTCCAACAGCATCAGCAGTCCTTTCGTCAGCCTTTTTCAGAGTTTTGCTCAAGTCCCTCAATTTCAGCCAGAAATTACCTGAAATCACAGAAAAACATACAAACTCATAGTAAAGTCCAGAAATGTGAATTTAACATAAAAACTAATGAAAACATCCCTAAAAGTAGCTTGAACTTACTAAAAACTACCTAAAAACAATGCCAAAAAGCGTATAAATTATCCGTTCATCACTCGGCCATGACCGAAAACAAGCTTCCCTAGAAGAAACCAAGAAGCTCATCAATGCTGGCTTCATCCAAGAAATCAGATTCACAACATGGCTGGTGAATGTCGTCATGGTGAAAAAACACAACGGTAAATGGCGCATATGTGTTGATTTCACCGATATCAACAAAGCATGCCCCAAAGATTCCTACCCTTTGCCCTCTATTGATTGCTTAGTTGATAATGCCTCTGGTTATGAAAAACTTAGCTTTATGGAAGTATATTCTGGTTATAACCATATCCAAATGCATCCATCTGATCAAAATAAAACATCATTTATTACTGAATATGGAAAATATTGTTATAAAGTCATGCCATTCGGCCTTAAGAATGCAAGTGTAACATATCAACGTCTAATGGACAAAGTCTTTGCCAAACAGATCGGCAAGAACATTGAGGTCTATGTTGACGATATGGTCGCCAAGACAAAATTCGGCAACAATCACCTTGATGACCTCGCAGAAATCTTCAGACAACTAAGAAAATACAACATGCGGTTAAATCCTGAAAAGTGCGCATTTGGCATCCAGAGCGGCAAATTCCTCGGCTTCATGCTCACTAGCCGAGGTATTGAGGCTAATCCAGAGAAATGCCGAGCTATTTTAGACATGACAAGCCCAAAAACAATCAAAGAAGTCCAACGATTAACAGGGAGACTTGCTGCACTCTCTAGATTTTTACCCTGCCTAGCTTCTAAGTCTTTATGTTTTTTCCAAACTTTAAAAAAGAAAAAAGCTTTCCAATGGACTGATGATTGCGAACAAGCATTCGTAATAATCAAAGAAAATCTTTCAAAACCACCAACTGGGCTGTAAGCTCCGTTCTTGTTGCAGAAAGGGAAAAACAGCAATTTCCGATCTATTTTACCAGCAAAACATTACAGAATGCCGAGCTTCGATATCCGACCATTGCGAAGCTGGCCCTAGCCCTTGTCTTCTTGGCCAGAAGACTCCGACCATATTTTCAGAGCTATGAAATCCATGTTCGAACAGCTCATCCTTTACGCCAAGTCCTTCAGAAACCAGAGATGGCAGGCCGACTAGTAAAATGGTCGGTTGAACTTTCGGAATTTGATATCAAATACGAAGGCCGAACATCTATCAAATCCCAATTCTTAGCCGACTTCATCGCTGAGTTCTCAGTCTCAGACACAGCCAAGGACTACATCGAATGGTCCTTATACGTCGACGGCTCCTCCAACCCACAAGGATGTGGAGCATGTATCATACTTGATGATAACCACCGCAACGTCATCGAGCATTCCCTCCATTTTTCATTCAAAGCAAGCAACAATCAAAGTGAGTATGAAGCCTTAATTGCTGGCCTTAGACTCGCTGCCGACCTAAACATGACCGAACTTAAGGTATACTGCGACTCCTTACTCATCGTCCAGCAGGTAAACAACTTATACCAAGTAAAGAACCATTTGCTTTCTAAATACCTTGACATCGTACAAAATTTACTTTCAAAATTTTCTAAATATGAAATACAGCACATACCCAGGGAGAGTAATGGCCGAGCTGACATCCTGTCTAAACTCGCCAGTACTCAACCAAACAAGTCATCTCTTTACCAATCTACATTGCTTAAGCCAAACATTGAACTAACAGAAATCTTAAATGTTACACAGGTAGCAGACTGGAGATCTCCATACATGGACTATCTTCAGACAGGAAACTTGCCAGGCAACGTCAAAAATATTCGACACTTCTGCCGACAAGCCTCCTATTTTACAGTTTATAATAACTGCCTATATAGACGAGGATTCTCTCGTCCATTACTAAAATGTCTTTGTAGAACAAAAGCCGAGCTTGCACTTGCCGAGGCACATGAAGGGATCTGTGGTACACACCTCAGAGCCCGAAGTCTATCTTCAAAAATACTCAGAGTTGGACTATCCTGGCCGACAATACAACAGGATTGCCATGACAAAGTTAAAAGGTGTAACAACTGCCAGAAACATAGTCTGATCACACATCTCCCGGCCGAACTCTTACACTGTTCTGATGTAAGTTGGCCGTTCAACCAATGGGGCATAGATATCCTCGGCCCATTCCCCACAGCAGCAGGACAGGTAAAATTCCTCGTTGTAGCAATTGATTATTTTTCCAAATGGATAGAGGCGCAGCCTCTAGCCAAGATTACATCACAACAAATGCTTTCTTATATCTGGAAATATATTATTTGTCGATTCGGCATTCCTCGGCACATTATCACAGATAATGGTCGCCAGTTTGCCGATCAAAAATTCACATCCTTCTTGCAGGACTTGAAAATCAAACAAGACTTTTCCTCAGTAGAGCACCCACAAACAAACGGGTTAGCCGAAGCTGCAAACAAAGTAATACTACATGCTCTAAGAAAGAAACTAGATGAAGCAAAATGCCTCTGGGCCGAGCTTATCCCAGAGATCATATGGGAATATAACACCACTGTCCACTCAACAACAAAGAAAACACCATTCCGGCTAGTCTACGGATTCGACGCAATGATACTCGTGGATATCTCCCAATTCTCACTGCGCACTGAACTAGCCGACCAGACTACACAAGACACAGCTCGGCAAACCGAACTCGACCTCGCAGAAAAAATAAGATCATCAACAGCAGTCAAACATTTGGCCATGCAACAGCACATAGTTCGAAGATATAACTAGAGACTTCAACCAAGGTCTTTCCAAGTCCACGACCTTGTGCTCAGAAAAATAGAACAAGCTAGGAAACAATCAGCACAATGCAAACTAGCAGCTAATTGGGAGGGCCCTTACAGAGTCACAGAAGTAATCGGCAAGGGAGCCTACCGACTACAAACCTTAGAGGGTAAAGATCTCCCTAACACTTGGAATGTATCTTCCTTAAAGTTATATTACAGTTAATACCAGGGACAGGCCAGTACTCTTTTTCCTACAATCAAGATTTTTTTCCACAAGGGTTTTGCTTGGAGAGGTTTTAACGAGGCTAGCCTACCTAGGCCTTTGAAATCAAGGGTTCTTCAATAAATAAATTTCTTATTTTATCAAATCATTATTTCATAGTTCCGCTTCATCTATAAACATATAATGCCGACCTATACTATTAATCCGACCATTCGGATACTATCAACACCGATCATATGCCAAAATAGGTCATTCAGAATCTATCAGTCAATCCGATATCCGACATTTAACAGAATCCAATAACTCGGATCCAATCAGTCAATCTGACTGCCGACCTTAAAACGGAATCCGATCACTCGGATACGATCATTCAATCAAACCAACATCCGATCTAAATCGAAATCAGCTTATTCAACCAAATAAATATCTGATCTAAATCGGAATCCGATCATTCAATCAAACAAACCTCCGATCTAAATCAGAATTCGATCATTCAAAATTAAACAAATATCCGATCTCACTCCGAATCTAACCTCTGGGATACAATCATTCCATCAAGTAACTAATCTTAATCAAAATCCGAACACTCGAACACTATCATTCAATCAAATATCCGATTATAATCCGAACCCGACCTTTCGGCAAATATCAGTTAAAACAAATCCATGATCTTAAACAAACTACCCGGACTTAATAATAGATTGCCGAGCAATACTCAGAATTACTGCCGACCATTAAACAGAATGCAGTTACACAACATACTATCAACGCCTATTAAATCGGCATCTCAATAAACTCCGCCCACTCAGCCTTTCAATGATACTTCTCCATCAAATTAATGGCATTATACCATTAACACAATTTTTGCCTAAAAAACAAACTGGCTCCAAGCCACAATCACAACTAGGAGAAATTCACCTATCATAACAATATATATGTTTTCTACAAAATCAACATGTGCAAATAACCAAAAGTCAAATAAACTATTTACATAAACAGTACCAAAATTAAGAACATAAACAGTCATAAACTCACTACAGGAGCAAAACAAATCACCAACATACATGTTTTAACACACAAAACATACACACTTATCAACTATTTTCATCCTCTTCCTCGGCATCTCCGTCATCTTCAACCATAACTCCATCTCTGATAATTTTGCCCGAATCCATCTGAGAAAAATCACAATCGGGAGCCAAAAACTTTGCTTGCAAGGAAGCCCTTTCAAATCCCTCAGCAAAAGAGTCTAAAATTTCTGTTACCTTACTTTTCTCAACTTCCTTCAATCTCGCTATTATCTCTACAACCTGGGAAGTCATAGAAGAAAGCTCGGCCTCTTTCTTCTTCAAATCTTCAACCTCTTTTGCATAGTTTTCCTTCATCAATTTTAGCTATTTCTCAAGATCAGCTACTTTACTCTTAAGTTCTGTAACCCTTACATTCTTCAAGCTCAAATGTTCCTCCAACTTCGCATCTGGCTTCTGCTCGGCCACTTGACGATTTTCCTTTTCTCGGCTACGCCCTAAACTGGCAAGCCTCATACCAACAACCTTATACAAAGGAAAATAGAACCAAATTGGTCATCCATAAAAATATCAGACAAATAACAAAAAGAGAAAGAACAAGAAAAAAGATAACAGAAAAGGAAAGCAAATGTCACAAATGTCAGAAAAAGATAATACCTCTCTTGTTCATATTTTACTTCAAACTTCTTCTGATAAAGCTAACATAACCTTATGTCAAACTACCAAACCTTTTCAACTCCAAAGGTTAATTTCAAAACCCAAAAAACCGCTTCCCAATACCACCAAATAGTCACTTCAACTACCCTAAGAGATATGATGCGCATTGAGAAGACGCACGTCATTAATAAATACACGCAGTATTCTCTCTCTCTCTCATTAATATTAATTTATTAATTTTTTAACAAAGCATCTTGAACTGGGGACTCCAAGACCACGTCAAATGCCGAGTTATGCACCAACTCAAATAACCAACCTGTTCATTAAAAAGCTCAACCTGCTTCATTAAACACAATTCCCAGGCCAAGCTTGGGGGCTATGATCTGGCCGTTACAAATCTAACATCATAAACTCGGCATTATCATTCATAACTCGGCATTATTCACGTTATTATTCAGAAAGCTGGCGTTATAGTTCGGAATTACAGTTATTAATCGGCAATCAATGACCATAACTCGGCAATCTGCGTAACAACTCGGCCGTTACACGTTACAATTTCAACAAGGTAACGCCCGACCAAAACATCATCATTAAGAACCCCATAACTACCTTTTAAGTCGGACGACCAACAAAGGTATAACGGACCAATAGTACTCCACCTATAAGAGGTATGACATCTTCTCCTTTAAGAACACATTGAATTCTCAATACTAATTTAAGTTTCGGAGTGCCTTTGCAGGTACACTCCCCCCTGTTTCTTGCTCAAAGCTCTACGTGATTGGACATCCTCTTGGAGTAAAGCTCGGATTACCATAAAGCTCGAAGGTCGGCATCGAAGATAACAACTCGGCGTCGATTCCCAGAGACCGAGCTCTCCCTTCGGGTATCCATACAAGAACAAGGACGATTAAAACGTTAGAGACCAAAATAAGATTCACTCCAAATGTTGGGGACCAAAACATTACTTTACCCTTTTATTTTTTATTAAAACACGATTGGACACAAAAGACATGCGTGTCGGATAAGTATTAATGAGTGTCGTGTCTAAAATTGTCCGATACGCGAACACAAAAAAATAAAAAAGTGTCCGTATTTTATAGATAATTACATATTTTCGATTACGATGAAAGAGAGATAAAATATTCAATGTTTAGAATACGACTAACAAACGACAAGCTTCAATTTAAGTTAAGGGACTTGAATAGGGTTTCAATCTACTTTATTAGTTACTATCGCTACACAAATGCAATTTTTTTATTATTTTTTTGTAATGAGGATGTTTTTTTAATGAGAACAAAATAAAATTTTTATTATTTAATTTTTCGTTGTAAAATTATTTTATTCTTTATAGTGGATGCATATGTATATGTGTAATTTAGTTTGTTGCATCACTACCTCTTGTATTTCTACATTTGTTGGGATTTTGCTTTTCAAATAAATAAATAGAATTCTTTATTTTTAAAAGCAACAAATATTTCTCACTTTAATTACACAAATCCATTATTAAACCCATCCACACTTGAGCTAAAAAAAACATATGGGTTTAAATACTTAAACGGGAGTGGAATTCTTAAAAATGGAAATTATACGTGCTTTTTTAAAATATAGAGGACGAATTCAAAAATAACAAAATATTCGAGACAAATTTAAAATTTTTTATTTTAAAAAATAAATTTATCGTGAAAATTGAAATTTTATTTGCTTTTAAAAAAACAATTTGTCTGAGTGAATTTTATTTTTTATTTTAATTTTTTAAAATAGCAATTTGCTAGGTCAAATTGTCAAAATGTGGCAAAAAGAATTTGTTCTCGACAATATTTAGGTGCACCATTATTTAGTAAATTATAAAATAAAAAAATTATTATTGTAAAATTCACCTAATACACAACTATATGTAAATTAATTTGTTTCGCATTTAAATTCAATTTTGGGGTGAACATATGTTAAATCCGAACTAGAAGATCTCATCCGATTCTCATGCAAAGTCGGACTGTAATACTTTTTGAAATTAAAGAAAAAATTACCTCTTTTCATATATTATTACATAATAGTTATATTTTGCGGCTCATTTTTTTTATGTATAGAAAAAATATTGGTATTACACAATAAAATAAATATTTATATAGTATTTATATTACTATGACGTCAGTACAAATCGTAAGTTGTATTTTATTTTTTTTTTTTATTTTTAACTTCTTATGTTTTTTGGTTTTGATCAACGTAAAACGTAGATTATGTTTTGTTTTAAAAAAAATTGAAATAAAATTAGAGGTGGCAATAGATAGGATAGGATAGGATTTGGAGTTAACTCTAACTCTACCTGCGAGTTGAAAATATCTCAATTCTAACCATATTTGTTCTTAATCTGTGGGTATCCTACCATATCCGCGGGTTATAAAAAAGATCTAACATTATTATATAATTTGATGATAATTTAAAATAAAACTGACTTTTATGTAAAAAAATAATATTAAATTATCAATTAATTATCTTTTTTTAATGGCTAAAGATCTTTCGTATTTAGTGAGAGGTCTTTGATTTAACATCTACTTGAAACATATATATATATATATATATAACCCTTATAGGGTTGAAATTTAATTTAATCCGTATCCTATCCGATCCACATAAGAATCCTACCCATATTCTATCCGGTTTGTTGCAGATTAAATTGGCAATCCTACTTAATTGAATGAGATTGGGTTGAATACCTGCGAGTAAAGTGTATATTGCCACCCCTAAATAAAACTTGCAAAATGCAGGTTGTGTTTCGTATTTTCAAGATTTTTTTAATAATAACCAAAACACTGGTTACGTTTTACTGATAATAATAACAACAACAGAAGTGCTAATAACAATAATAATATAATAATATTAATAGTACTAGTATTCCTAATATTAACTAACAGTAACAATAATATAACACAATGTACTAATGTTATAAACTTACCATTTTGATTTTAATAAAAGCGATGAGTGACTTTGCGAGCTCTGCGAAGGTTTCAACACAAGTTCATGACCTAAAATAACGTAGTACAAAGAAAGTCAAAGATCGGAAAGAGATTGATCTGAACAAAAAAAAGATAATATAGAGATGGTTGCGGATGATTCAGATGGATCTATTACTCCGTAGAAAATATCGTATAAAGAAACATTACTTTCCTCTCTTGGGAATGCATGGGAGGGGAATATCATGGATGTGGCGGAGGAGGAACCTAACCCTGAGGATCAATGGTACATAGATATGGAAGCACAGGAAAAGGAAAATAAAGCCTTTGATCCTTGTCCGACCATTCCGGTATCAAAAGGTGAGTTCGATGAATGGTGTAAGTCATGACATGCTGCTTTGATTGTCAAAGTTTTGGGCAAAAGAGTCGGCCTGGGATTCATGGAACAACGTTTAAATAGGGATTCGGTTAAGAAAGGTAAGATAAATGTTATCGATATGGATCGTGACTGTTTTTTGGTTCATTTTTCAAATGAGGAGGACTTCCCACACGCTCTCTTGGACGGACCATGGATGATCACAGGGCATTATCTCATTGTTCAGAGGTGGAGACCATTCTTTATGACATCGGAGAGTGCGGTTAAGAAGATTGCGGCATGGTTCCGTGTTCTGAATCTTCCTATAGAGCTGTATAATCATCAGTTTTTATGGCGAGTTGGATCAGCTATTGGGACCATGCTAAAGATTGATCGAGCTACCTCCATTCACTCGAGAGGGAAGTTTGCCAAAATTTGTGTTGAGATTGACTTGACAAAAAAATTAGTTCCGAGAATCTCAGTTTTGGGAAGAACTCTTAATATTGAGTATGAAGGACTTCATCTCATTTGCTTTTAGTGTAGAAAATATGGACATCTTAGTGATCAGTGTGGCGAAATCGCTGTACGTATGGAAGGCTCACTGAAGACTGGAAATGTCAAAACGTCGGTCGAGGAGAAGGAGGGTCAGCCGGAGGGCTCAATCACGGGGGATCTTGCTATCCATAGCAAGTGCGCGAATCAAGGGGTTAATTGCGTTGATCAGGCTCCTCCTGATTTTGTTCCCTAGATGATGGTCAGACGATCACTAAGAAAAAAAAAACAGGAAAGATATGATCCTGGTAATAAAAGCACAGTTAATACTAATGGGCCACATAATAATGAAAAGGAAAATAGGGGGATATGAATCAAGGTTATGAGGATGGATCTCGCTTCAACGTCTTGATTGATGGAGATGCGGATACTGCGTAGGATATTTCTCAACATAATGAACTTCCTCCAAAGGCTCCCATGCAATCTGGCCCTCCAACAACTCAAGCCCAAATTATTGTTACTAAACCAATTATGGCCAAAGAAAGGTTTCTAAAAAAAAGCAAGCAAAAACCCCCAAACCATTAAAAAAAGCCCAACCACAAGAATAGGCCCAATCCTTCCAAAAAAGGGCTTTAAACCTAAACAAAAAATTATTGAAAAGGCTCCTTTAGCTTTTGATTGTTTCGCAGCAGTAGTGCCATAAAGCAAGCCTTCCACTTCAAAGGACCCGTACAAGGAGTACATGGAGCAAGTCATTATGGCTAACATGAGGGGTATGGTGAAGCAACTGTGGGAAGATTTCAAGGCTATGAGAAATGGAAATACTAGCCACGAGAGCAATGAAGCTACAAGCTCTTCGGAGAGTCGTCGCTGTGCTCATAATCCGGACCCAGAAGACAGAGAGAAATCAGTGATTATGGGATTGGCACCGGAAAAATCACCTGATGCAACTCCATCGTGTGTGACTGGAACAACCGGTAGTCAGAAGAACTCTATGAATCGGGTTAGCAAAATGGATGGGGCTGATGCCTCAGACCGTGTTTAATTTCTAGCTCTTTGGTTCTTGGTAACCTCCCTTTTTGTTAGTTTCTCATGAATATTCTTACCTAGAACTGTCGGGGTGCGGGCGGAAAGACATTTCCTAACCTTATTAAAGACCTTAAGAGATATTATGATTTGAATTTTGTCATTCTATTGGAAACCCATATTAGTGGGGATCAGGAAAGGACCGTTAGGAATAGAATAGGGTATGATGGCATGTTTGTTGAAGATGCAAGGGGCCAATCTGGGGGTATTTGGTGCTTGTTCAAATGAGAATCCAAGGCAGGAACTCATCTCCATGGATGTTGACAGCTATTTATGGTAGTCCTCAGAGATCTTTAAGAAAATAGCTCTGGAAGGATCTTGAAATTCTTAGTGAATCTATGAATCTCCCCTGGTGCATTATTGGGGATTTTAATGCGTATCTGCATGACTTTGAGAGGAAGGGGGGTTCTATTTCTCAAAAAAACAGTGCTTGCAGAGACTTTCAAAATTGTGTTTCTAACTGCGGTCTTCTGGATTTGGGCTACTCGGGCTGGCCCTACACTTGGAAGCGTGGGAGTTTGTTTGAACGCCTTGACAGAGGTCTCAGCAATATGGAGGGGCAGATTTGCTTCCCTGATGTTGTTATCAAACATCTCCCTATGTTAAAATCTGACCATTCTCCTCTTCTTCTGCAATTTTCTCATTCTGCCCCCTCCCAACAAAAGAAGGAGGCCATTTCATTTTTTTGCTGGCTGGCTATCTCACCCTGATTTTAAAAATTTAGTTCAAAAAAGTTGAAAGTTTGAGAACTCTTGGAATAACTGTATGAATGATTTTAAAATTCTCTTAGAATCTGGAATTCCAATGTGTTTGGTGACATTAATAAAAAGAAGTCCAGGATTTTGAGAAGGCTACAGGGCATCACAAATAATCTTAGTAATGGATACAATCGGTTCTTAGAAGATCTACAAAGAAGACTTTGGGCAGAGTATAAAGAGATTTTGGCACAGGAAAAGCTACTCTGGTTTTAGAAATCTTGGTGTAATTGGATACAATTTGGTGACCGCAACACTAAATACTTCCATGGCACTACTATGGCTAGAAGAAGAAGAAATAAAACTGAGGCGTTACAAGACGATAATGGGAATTGGATTACAGAGAGTGTTGAACTTAAGAAGATGGTAACTTCATTCTATGCTAAGTTATACTTGGATGATACCCTTGACTCTCCTTTTGTCCTGAACCTAAGATTTCCTGGCCTAAGCAATGATGATATAAATTTGAGTGGTGGTCAAGTCTCTGAGTGGGAAATAAAGGATGCTATTTTTACTATGGGCAGCTTCAAAGCACCAGGTAAGGATGGGATTCATGCTGTTTTTTACTAACATAATTGGGATAAAATTGGTGCTGACTTGTGTAGGCTCGTACATAATATCTTTAGTAATCCTCATAAGGTGAAAGAGATAAATGAAACTCTCATTGTTTTGATTCCTAAAGTGGAGCCCTCTACTACTTTAAAACAAATGCGGCCGATTAGTTTGTGCTATGTTTCGTATAAAGTTATCACAAAGATTCTTGCCAAGCGGTTGGGATATATTATGGAGAAGCTTGTTCAGCCGACGCAATGCAGTTTTGTCCTTGGCAGGCATAGCTCTGATAATATCATCATCACTCATGAGGTCATTCACTCCATGCGAAGCAAAAAGGGTGTTAAAGGCTGGATGGCCATTAAGATTGATTTGGAAAAAGCTTATGACAGATTGAAATGGAGTTTTATTAATAATACTCTTGAGGATATTGGGATCCCCTCTCACATCTCTAATCTCATATGTACGTGTATCTCTTCGGCCAAAATGAGAATGCTTTGGAATGGAGAGGCTTTAGATGAATTTACTCCTTCTAGAGGAATTCGTCAAGGTGATCCTATTTCACCTTATATTTTTGTTCTGTGCATCGAACGTCTCTCTCAACTCATATCAGAAGCAGTCAACCTAGGTTACTGGAAACCCATCAGACTTAATAGGGGTGGTTCTGAGCTCTCTCACCTCTGCTTCGCTGATGACTTGATTCTCTTTGCTGAAACCAGTTTGGAGCAGGCCCGGATTTCTTGGTGCCTTTTGTGATAGTTCCGGTCAAAAAGTTAGTACTGAGAAGACTAGGATCTTCTTCTCCAATAATGTAGGACATCATATAAGAAATGAGATTAGTGAAGCCTTACATTTTCAGAGGATAAATGATCTCGAAAAGTACCTTGGAGTCCCCCTTCTCCACTCTAGGGTGACGCAGAACACTTACAACGGAATCATAAGCAAATTAAAACAAGACTCAGCAGTTGGAAAGCTACATCATTATCTTTGGCGGGAAGAAATACCTTGGCAAAATCTGTCCTTTCTGCTTTACCTATTTATACTATTCAAACTGCTTATTTACCTGTTTCTACTTGTAATATGAATGATTTTAAATGCAGAAATTTTCTTTGGGGTGACACTAACTAGACAAAGAAAGTCTACCTTCTGAGATGGCATAATGTCTGTAAACCCAAAAATGCAGGTGGTCTTGGTATCCGACATGCCAAAGACCTTAACCATGCGTTTATGATGAAGATTGGATGGGGGTTAGTCGACAAAAGAGATTATCTTTGGGCCAAAGTTCTAAGGTCTAAATATTGGTGTGGGACTGATATTCTTCCTAATATTAGAAAGATAAATAATGCTCCTAATTTGTGGAAAGGAGTCTGTCGTGCTTGGAAAGATGTTGAGAGCAATACCATATGGAGGATAGGTGATGGATCCAAAATTAATTTTTGGAGTCATCAATGGATTCCAAAACTTGGAACTCTAGACCAACATGCTACCCAGGTAAGAGATAGCAATTATTCACCTAATTCTCTAAATGATTTCCTCTCTGTTTCAGGGTATTGGGATGATAGGAAGCTAAGAGAATGGCTCTCGGATGAGGTTGTCTAACGAGTCTTAGCAATGGCTCCACCATCACCTTGGAAGAATGAGGATCAGATTGCTTGGGCTTTATCCTTGGATGGGGCGTTCAACTTGAAGTCTGCTTACCAATCCCTTAACACCAATCAAAACCACTCGGACCAAATCTTCAAGCTTGCGTGGAACTGGAAGGGCCCAAAAAGAATTCGCACCTTTCTTTTTCTTTGTGAAAATGATGCCATTTTGACAAATGCTTAAAGGTTCAGGAGGCATATGACTTTGAACCCGAGCTGTCCTCGATGTCAGTCGGGTGAGGAATCCACTGTCCATGTTCTTTGTGACTGTCCTTTTGCAAATCAAGTTTGGAAGCTTCTAAATCCCGCGAGAGAGGTTGGGGATTTTCTTACCGGAAGTATGAGAGAATGGCTCACCTCAAACCTCAATAGAAAAATGGAGTGGACTTACTACTTTGAAGTGGGTGCCTCCTCTCTTTGGTGGTTGCGAAATAAATTGGTCTTTGAAGGTAAGGCCACCAACCCAAGGGTTGCTGCGAGCCACATTAGAGCACGTACAGGGGATATTATTAAATCTATGAAGAAGGCTAACCTTCCAAAGAGGAATCATAATATTTTGGGAAATCTCATTGGCTGGCACTAACCACAGGAGCACTATGTCAAGATTAATGTTAATGGGTCCTACTTCTCCCAATGTGATAGTGCCTCCTGCGGGGGATCTTCAGAGACCACATGGGAAGGTTTATGAAAGCCTTTTCCTGTAATTTGAGTAATTGTACCATTATGCATGCTAAACTTTAGAAAATTATTAAATGTCTCCAAATAGTAGTTGCTAATGATTTACAGAATATTATTGTGGAATCTAACTTTCTAATGGCTCTTCAGATGATTAAAACAGGATGCCCAAACTCCCACCCTTGTGCAGCTTTTATACAAGATATCCTGATCCTAAGCAGGCACGTGCAAAATATTGATTGAAATCACACCTTAAAAGAGGCCAATGCAGTTGCAGATATAATGGCCAAGAAGAGGCATGATCTCCTCATAGGTCTCCATATTTTTTATGCACTTACACATGATATTATTTCAACTTTAGCTTTTGACATGTATGGTTCTTTTAGGCTTAGAGGCTTGTAGTTTTTGCTTACTGTTTTGGGATTCTTGACCTCACTAATCCATAAAAAAAAACAATAATATAACTAAAACGGTAAATAGTCATATTAATAATAAATATACAATTTTGTGTAATAATAATAATAATAATAATAATAACTTATTGTAGTGCTAATAACAATAATAATAATAATAGTAATAGTAATATAATAATATTAATAATACTAGTATTCCTACGCAACCTTTTGCAGGGTCTTTCCTTTTTTTTCTTTTTCCTTTTTGTTTTAGATGCTAGTTGCGTTTTGTTTTTTTATTTTTTTCCCTAGCAAAACGCAGCAAGACTATAAATTTGCAGGTCTACAAGTTTGTATAATACATTATGATACAATATGTATAAATAATATTTTTTTTCATTATTAAATTATTTTTTGTTATTTTGCATATATACTTTTAATACATAATTATACATTTGACACATTCAACATATAATTAAAATTTTGATAAAAATAAATTTTTAGAATATTCGTTAAATATACTTTTTGGATATACAAGTATTTTTCAATTTTTATAATACTATGAGAATAAAAATATGCAATAAACTAATTTTTTAAAAATTTAATTCAAATATAATGTTCTATATTCAAATAAAATATATTGTGATATTTATTTCTGTCAGAGTGTAGAATAAAGTCAATTAAGTGTGCTAAGACTTAGTTATATGAGCTAGAAGTTAGTTAGTTTCTCTAATTACTTAGAGTGTGTTACATGTCTATTGTGCTACTATATATAATAGGATTTTGTAACTAACTAACCACTTGAATATTTCACTTCTCAAAACAAAAAGTAAACTATGCTTTTCTCTTTTTTCTACTCTCTTGTTTAGTTCTTCCTTTCTTTTTTTTCTATAGAGCCAGGTAACTTTCATGGTATCAGAACTCTAATTGCCAGCAATGACGGAAGATCCAAGCAATGTTCAAGCTGCGCAATCACAATCGGCGCCAAATTTTACTTTATCTCCAATTTCAATGAAACTCGACAATGACAACTTTTTGTAATGAAAGGATCAAACAGAATCCACCATCGAAGATCATGATCTATTACATCACATCACGGGAGAAAGAATTTCTAGAAGATTCAAAGAAATAGGGGAACAAAATCCAGAATTTTCAACTTGGAAAAGACAAGATGATTTGCAAAGTCGTGGTTACTTGCTTCGATGACAAAATCGATTACAACACAGATGGTTGGATGCGTATATGATTTTGAGGTATAAAAATGTTTAGAAGATCATTTTGCTTATCAAATTAGAGCAAAGATAATACAATTGAGGAACAAACTCAATAGCATCAAGCTAGAAAACTCAGTAAACGAATATGTACTTGCTTTAAAAAGAACGATAGATGTGTTAGCGTCCGTTGGTGAACCAGTGAGGGAGAGTGATCATGTTAATGTAATTTTAAATGGGTTAACCAAAGAGTTGGATCACTAATAATAACTGTAGTTGCCAGACCTGTGAGTATCTCAGTTGGCGAACTTGAAGCGTTACTTCTAACACATGAAAGCATGTTGGAGACATTTAGAAAATAAGAACTCTTTGTTCAAGAAAATGTGGCTCAGTACACACAGAATTACAACATGATAGGTGGCTTTAGAAGATGACTAAGAGGATATTTTTGGAATAAAGGAGGAAGGTTTTCTAAGGGAGGCAGATTTTATCAGTTCCATGGAGCAAGATTTGATGGAAAAGCACAGAGTGGACAATTTCAAAATGGGACTAGATTTGATGGAGGTTCGCAAAATATTCAGTCTCATAATAGTACAAGATTCAGTGAAAACTTTAATAATAGTTCAAGTGGTTCAAGATCAACTATGCAATAAATGGTTATCTAAGAACATCGAGTGTTGATAGACCAATCTGTCAAGTCTGTGACAAGATTGGGCATATTGCTAAGAATTGCTGGTATGTATATGATAGAGGTAAAAGCTCTACATCACAGTATGGAGGTCACATTCCTCAAACTACTAAAGCTGCTCAAGCTATTCAAGCACATCAAGCTTTGCTGGTTGGCTACACCATCCACCATTCATGATCCAAATTGGTTTCTTGACTCGGGGGGGGGGGGACAAATCAATACGTTCTAAGAAGAAATATTGGAATCTCTTCGATCTCATAAGTATCATACCAAATCCCATCAATCGAATCGCTTTTTCGAGAAATACGAGACATCTAAGTCATACAAGTAAAGCGATCTATTCCTTGATAAGAAAAAGAAAAAACGTGAATGGTGATTGGATTGATGATAAAATAGAATCCTGGTTCTCGAACAGTGATTCGATTGATGATAAAGAAAGAGAATTCTTGGTTCAGTTCTCTACCTTAACGACAGAAAAAATGATTGTGTTTTTGGTAAACAGTCGCCCGGACCTGGTCATTGCGACCCCCTTTGTGGGGGAAGAACTGGTAAGAGACATAAAACCATCCATTCCGGATTTATATTTGTTCAGATAAAATGTTTAGCTAATTCTATACGTCGAACCAAAAAATTTTTTCTTCTTCCAACTTTTCGAGCCTCCCATTCATTTTCATTGCCCGTGGATCCCCCTTCTCCTAATTCTTTCCACTCTACATCATACCAACATAACCTAATGGAGAAAGAAGCCTCTGAAGGATTAGATCAAGTGGTAGTAGGCAATGGTTTAGGTTTGCATATCAATCTAATTAAAAAGTCTAGCTTTAAATCTGCTTTGAGTAACAAAGAATTTCTATTGCAGAAATTACTTCATATTCCAAATGTAACTAAAAACCTATTGAGTGTTGATGCACCACTATTTCGTGGCACATTTTGTACTTAACTGAGTGGATTTTATCCACTAATCTCACACTTATTCATGTAAATTGCATGTTTTACATTTTCCTTCCTGATTTTGTGCTATGATTGAAAACATGCTTCTTTGGTCTTAACTTAGCTATGTTTAATCCTCTCTTATTACCATTCGATGTCTTGATATAGGTGTTAAGTGTTTTCAGAGATTACAGGGTAGGAATGGCTTAGAGCATGGAAAGGAAGCATGCAAAAGTGGAAGGAATACAAGAAATTAAAGGAACTGCAAGTCTGTCAACCCTGACCTCTTCACCCTCAATCGATCATAACTTGAGCTACAGAGGTCCAAATGAGGTGATTTTAGTTGCGTTGAAAAGCTAACATCTGGAAATTCGCAATGATATATAATTTTCCATAGTTGAATTGGCTCTTAAGGCCGCGCACGTGCAAAGTACGCGCACACACACATTGGCCAAAAGTCCATCGGCACACATGCGCACCTGGCGCGTACGCGCGACATGCGCGACGTACTATCACTGCTGAAATCGCTGAGGGCAATTTTTGGGCTATTTTGACCCAGTTTTTGGCCTAGAAAACATAGGTTAGAGGCTGCAGAGTGGAGGAATCATTCATTCAACATACAACTTCTCATTATTCATAATTCTAGGTTTTAGATGTAGTTTTCTAGAGAGAGAGGCTCTCTCCTCTCTCTAGGTTTTAGGATTTAGGATTTCTCTTCTACTCTTATTGATTACTCATTGTTATTTTAGTTTGTGAACTTTTGATGTTAGATTCAATTTCCATATTAATGCAATTGATTGTTTGGATTTTATTATCTCCTATTGCTTTTCTATGCTTTTGTGTTGTGCCTTCCAAGTGTTTGATAAAATGCTTGTGAGGGTTCTAGAGTAAATTCTTCTCCTTTTGGCTTTGATTGAGTAATTGGTGATACTTGAGTTATCAAACTCCTTTGTTGATGGATAATTGTTATGTTTTCTAGTTGATTTGAATTCCACTAACTCTAGTCTCTCCATAAGAGTTGACTAGGACTTGAGAAAATCAAATTGATTTATCCACTTGACATACCTTCACAGTTAAAGGTTGACCAAGTGGGAGCAATGGACAATTCTCATCACAATTGATAAGGATAACTAGGATAGGACATCCAGTTCTCATACCTTGCCAAGAGCTTTTCTAGTTGTTAGCTTAATTCTTACTATTTACTTTTTCTTGTTCTCTTATCCAAAACCCCAAAAACATACTTTTCCATAACCAATTATAAGCACACCTCCCTGTAATTACTTGAGAGACGACCCGAGGTTTAAATACTTCGGTTATCAATTTTATTAGGGGTTTGCTACTTGTGACAACCAAGTTTTTGTACGAAAGGATTCTTGTTGGTTTAGAAGCTAGACTTTCAACGAGAACTTATTTGTGAAATTCTAGACCACGCAAGAATGGCACCGTTACCGGGGGATTGCAAACGTGTGCCTTATTATTGGTTATTGTAAATATTTTCTTGTTACTTGTTTGTTAGTTTTAGGACTTAGTTGCGTATCTTTATTAGTTTTTGTTTTTCTTTTCTACTATGAACTCTCACCCCTTTGGCTATAAGCGTGGTTATAATTATGTTGCAGGAAGAGGAGATTATAATGACAACATACACCATGGTTGGAACAATCAAAGATGGGAGGAGCCACAAGGATTTGATCAACCCTCTTGGCAACAACCCCCTCCAATATACCACAAGCAACAACCATTCCATGATGCATACCAATACAATGGTTATGGTGGACCTTTTCGTGACACTCAATACCCACCACAACACGTCTATGAACCCCACCCCTCCTCAACATAGCTCTGAACCACTCTACTCACAAGTCCCTTTTCACCATTCACCTTCATATGACCCTTACCATCATCCACCATACCAACCACCCTATGATCCATATGAACCATATATAGAGCCACCCCAATTCCAACCAAATTACTCCCAAGAACCACCACCTCCATATACACCATGTCCATATCCATCAATCCAAGAGCCTTATGACCCTACTTATAATATCCAAGCGGAACAAGAGTCAAGGGATCGTCTCAAGGAGACACTGGATCAATTTCAAGCAGCCATTCATCAATTAGAGTGAGCAGTAGGTGATTTGGCCTCTCACTATTTTGACACTCAAAGTGCTCCCATAGCTACATGTGGAGAATCAATAAAAGAGCATAGCATGAAGGAGACACTAGAAACTCCAATGAATAATGAGGAACATACCTTTGTATTGGAACAAGTGGAGAAAACCGTAATAGCTGAAGAAGAGGAAGTGGTTGAAGACTTAGGAGATGCGAAACCTCCATGGGAAGGTCAAGTCATAGAGCCTTCTTCTAAGATGCTTGAAATTGATGTTGAGGAGGGTGTACAACCTCCAAGGCATATCATGGCTGAAGACCTTGAGGAGGTCGATCAAGGGATGGATTCAATCATTGATGAATCCTTATCTACAATTGAATCTCCACCTATTGGACTTGACATGGAGATTAAAGAAGAAAAAGCACAACCTCCTATGCCCTTAGTGAGCAATAAAGAAGAGATTGAATTGGAAGAAAGCTACCAAGAGGAAGAGGTTGATATTGAAGAAGCTTACAAAGAGGTAGAAGTTGTCAAAGAAGAGCACAAGGGAGTGGAGCTTGCAAGATCATTAGAGATACCTCTCCCAAGGCCATTATTGTCCAACACAATATTCAAGTGGGTAAAATTCTTATTCTTAGAGCTCTCTGTGGCTTTAAGAGTAAGAGGGAGATGGTCAGTGAGAAGAGTTGTCAAGCAAGGTTCAATATGGTTGCATGCTCCAAGTTGAAATGTAAAGGTTGGTGTATGGCTCAATTGAATAGGTCTAGGATGTTGTTTAGCCACTTCAGTGAGAATTCAGACAGCTTGCCACCCGGATGGAACAATATTGCTCAATAAGACGATAGGTGCAAAAGCAAAGTTTGGGATCCCGGAATTCATTCCAACAATCAATACTTTTTGGGCCTTGTCACTTGCTTTACCTTGATTGAAGGCTCTTTACGCCTAGTTTGGGATCCCAGAGGCTATTGGAATTGCAAACATTGGTGGAGATTTGGTGCACAAAATTGTGATACACAATGGCGCCAACAACTTGGTACGCACAATTGTAATCTCAACTCTTTTTCACAACTTCGCACAACTAACCAGCAAGTGCACTGGGTCGTCCAAGTAATAAACCTTACGTGAGTAAGGGTCGATCCCACGGAGATTGTCAGCTTGAAGCAAGCTATGGTCACCTTGTAAATCTCAGTCAGGCGGATTCAAATGGTTATGGAGTTTTAATAATTAAAAGATAAATAAACAGAAAATAAAGATAGAGATACTTATGTAATTCATTGGTGAGAATTTCAGATAAGTGCATAGAGTTGCTTTGTTCCTGTTGAATCTCTGCTTTCCTACTGCCTTCATCCAATCCTTCATACTCCTTTCCATGGCAAGCTGTATGTAGGGTTTCACCGGTGTCAATGGCTACCTCCCATCCTCTCAGTGAAAAAGGTCCTCTACGGTTTCCCGCATGGCTAATCAGCTGTTGGTTCTCGATCCTGTAGGAATACGATTTACTATCCTTTTGCGTCTGTCACCATGCCCTACAGTCACGAGTTTGAAGTTTGTCACAGTCATCCTATCCCAGATCCTACTCGGAATACCACAGACAAGGTTTAGACTTTCCGGATTTTAAGAATGCTGCCAATGAAATCTGGCTTATACCATGAAGACTCTTATCTCAAGGAGTTGAGGACTCTGTTGTCAGGAGAGGCAATCAATACGCATGAGTCAAGAGTCCAAGAGATACACGCTCAATCTTAAGTAGAATGGAAGTGGTTGTCAGTCACGCGTTTATAGGTGAGAATGATGATGAGTGTCACGGATCATCACATTCGTTAGGTTCAAGTGCGAGTGAATATCTTAGAACAATAATAAGCTTGAATTGAATAGAAAATAGTAGTAATTACATTAATACTCGAGAAACCGCAAAGCTCCACACCTTAATCTATGGTGTGTAGAAACTCCACCGTTGAAAATACATAAGTGGTTTGGAGGTCCAGGCATGGCCGAATGGTCAGCCTCTCCAAATATGAAAATATGATATCCAGAATGTCTCTATGATTCGAAGATCAAAGATGATCAAAAGATGAAAATACAATAATAAAATGTCCTATTTATACTGAAACTAGCTACTAGGGTTTACAGGAATAGGTAAATGATGCAGAAATCCACTTTCGGACCCACTTGGTGTGTGCTTGGGCTGAGCATTGAGCTTCACACGTGTAGAGGTCTCTCTTGGAGTTAAACACCAGCTTTGGTACCAGTTTAGGCGTTTAACTCCAACTTTTATGCCAGTTCTGGCGTTTTGACGCTAGAAAATGGCAGAGAGCTGGCGTTTTGACGCCATTTTACGTTATCAAAACTCGAGCAAAGTATGGACTATTATATATTGCTGGAAGGATCTGGATGTCTACTTTCCAAAGCAATTGAGAGCGTGCCATTTGGAGTTCTGTAGCTCCAGAAAATCCACTTCGAGTGCAGGGAGGTCAGAATCCAACAGCATATGCAGTCCTTTTTCAGCCTCTAGATTTTTGCTCAGGTCCCTCAATTTCAGTCAGAAAATACCTGAAATCACAGAAAAACACACAAACTCATAGTAAAGTCAAGAAATATGAATTTTGCATAAAAACTAATAAAAACGTCCCAAAAAGTAGCTAGATCCTACTAAAAACTACCTAACAACAATGCCAAAAAGCATATAAATTATCCGCTCATCACAACACCAAACTTAAATTGTTGCTTGTTCCCAAGCAATTGAAAACAAAATAGGATAAAAAAAAGAGAATATACAATGAATCCCACAGTATCAATGAAATTTAGTCCTAATTAGATGAGCGGGGCTTGTAGCTTTTTGCTTCTGAATAGTTTTGGCATCTCACTTTCTCCTTTGAAATTCAGAATGATTGGCATCTATAGAAACTCAGAATTTTAGATAGTTTTATTGATTCTCCTAGTTCAGTACGTTGATTCTTGAACACAGCTAATTTATGAGTCTTGGCTGTGACCCTAAGCACTTTGTTTTCCAGTATTACCACCGGATACATAAATGCCACAGACACATAACTGGGTGAACCTTTTCAGATTGTGACTCAGCTTTGCTAAAGTCTCCAGTTAGAGGTGTCCAGAGTTCTTAAGCACACTCTTTTGCTTTGGATCACGACTTTAACCACTCAGTCTCAAGCTTTTCACTTGGACCTTCATGACACAAGCACATGGTTAGGGACAGCTTGATTTAGCCGCTTAGGCCTGGATTTTATTTCCTTGGGCCCTCCTATCCATTAATGCTCAAAGCCTTGGATCCTTTTTACCCTTGCCTTTTGATCACGAAAATGATGGCTAGGGATCAAACGAGGTATAGAACCCCCTCACCGCCTCCCTTTGCGAATCAGGAGAATGTGAAAGAAGACGAGAACACCCCAGTCACTCGTAGGGAGTTGGCGCATATTCTGAAGGGCAAAGGAGATGCAAGTAAACCCACTTGGGAGATAAGTCCACCATTCGGGCATTATATTTTGGCAAAATCATACCCTAAGGGGTACCAACCACCTAACTTTCATAAATTTAATGGTACCGGAAGTGCCAGAGAACACATCCTATCATTCTTGGATGATCTCAGAGTGTTCAGAAACCACTAGGAGCTCAAGATCAAGGAGTTCTCAAAATCACTGGCTAGAAGGGCATTCACGTGGTATTGCAAATTGAAAGCCAATAGCATCAACACCTGGAAATAATTAGTGACAGAGTTCTGCAACAAGTTCCTGGAAGAGGAACCCTCCATGCACATCATGGACCTGGGGAGAGTGAAACAGACACAAGAAGAAGGATTAGTAGCATTCGTCAAGAGGTACAAAGACCAAACTTTACTTTGTATAGACACTCTCCCAGAGCCACAATTGGTGTACGGGTGTATTAGAAATGTGGAATATGGATCCCAAATTTATCTTTCTATGAGCAACATAAACACTTTCTCTGAGCTCTTAAAGAAAGCATCTGACATAACCGAGGCAATGAAGCGCAATGGAAGGAGATATAAAGAAGTTTCCCCTCTGGAAGTGTGTGCCGCTGATGGCAGGGGCAAAAGGAGTTCCTATTCTAGGGGTGCAAAGAGAAACAGTCCTCCACCCCACTACCTCTCTCCAGAGCTCAGGCCATGGTTGTCGTAAATAGATGGTTTGAGGATGGAACATTAAACCCCAGAACAGATAGAGAGCCACCAACACCTGAAGACTTAAGAGATCCAAGATATTGCATGGTGCACGGCAATAAGGGCCATGGGTTGACCGATTGTTATGTGGTGAGGACGATGTTTCATAGGCAAGTGAAGGAAGGGAAGATACTCCTAAATGGAGAACAAAACCAAAAAGGTGTAAAAAGCACTCCTTTTCCTCAACATGATGTTGGAATGATAGGCGTTGAAGGAGAGGTAATGCTGACAGAGATCGTAGATGAAGCGGAAGAGATGGTCACCATGAAAGAGTCCTTGGATGAAGACACGTTGACAAGAGGTCTTTTGAAGTCTCGAGGTTGTAGAATCATGTTCAACCAACTTGGCTTGGAACCCCACATTCAGAAAGAGGTGGCAAGAGCTCTAATAGGAGTCATTCAGAAGCATGAAAAAAGTTTTAGGGGGGCATCAACGCTCCGCTCACAAGATTAGCAAAGGCCCATGCAAACGCCCTGGTGTTTCGGAACCCTGATTCATTCAATGGGAAGTTCTACCATAATAAACCATTATACGTGGAAGTAGTGGTAGAAGGCATGAAGGTCAGAAGGGCCTTGGTGGATGCTGGATCGGGGGTAAATATCATACCCACTCATATATTTCTAGAAATGGGAGGTTCTGCTGATCAGATAAGGCCTACTCAGGTAGGGCTCAATGCTTTTAATGGAGTGGGTGTAAAATCTAGAGGGTGTGTTAATGCTGTCTTAGAAGTTGGCCCCATAAAGACCAATAATAAATTTCATGTGGTGGATGGAAGCTCTAGCTACCACATCCTACTGGGACGTCCATGGATTCATTTACATCGGTGCGTTCCTTCAAGTTGGCATCAATGCATAAAGTCTAGCTGGAGAGGGAAGGATATTAGCATCTCAGCCACTGTAACACCCTTTGATACGGGAGAAGCACATTTAGTGGATGCGAGTTTTTATGAAGAGCTTGCGTTACCAGGGGTCAACAAAATAAGGCCTGTGTAGGAATGCGCCATCGGAACACCCATATAAAAAGCAGTACGGAAGAACACCCTGATGAAGGAAGCACCAAAAGAAAACACCAAAAAACGAGCAACAGCAATCGAAGACCTAGGGCTTCGTAAGGAAATTCTCCCAGGTGGAGGATATCGGTGGTGTATCTTATAGGAACTCGGAGGTCCAGCGGAGGAAAATTACCAGAACTTTCCTGGCTCCGACATCCTAAGTGTACAAGAAAAAGAACATCTGCAAAGCAACATAGAAAATGCCCCTCTCTAACTCCAAAATGAAGCAAAGCAGAAGGAGGAAGAGTTGGAAGAGATTAATTTAGGGACTGAAGAACACCCGAGGCCTTTGTTCGTGTGCAAAGCTCTAGGGGAGAAGGAGAAAAGATATTTGATAGCGCTATTAACAGAGTTCATAGATGTGTTTGCTTGGAACTGTGATAAAATGCCGGGGTTAGATCCAAACCTGGTAACCCACAATTTAGCTGTGAGGAAAGGAGCAACTCCTGTCAAGTAAGCTCCTAGAAAAATTCTCCAATGAAATAGAAGCTCAAGTAAATAAAGAAATCGAAAAGTACTCGCAGTCAAATTCGTCAAACCAATACAACATCCCTCTTGGTTAGCCAACATAGTGCTGGTGAAAAAGAAAAATGGGCAGATCTGGTGTTGTGTGGATTTTAGAGATCTAAACAAAGCTTGCCCTAAGGATGATTTTCTCCTGCCAGATGTTGATCCTAAATGGGAGGGTCCTTACATTGTTTCTGAAGTACACCCCAACGGACACTGTATCCAGCTAGACCCAGATCATGAACAACCATCGGCCCCATCAATTTCAAGTACGTTAAACAGTACTATGCCTAATTTCAGTTTTAGAAGTTAGAATTTCAATTCCAAAAGGCTTCTTTATCAAGATCCAATGTTTATGTTATATTATTCTGCAAGCATCCTGCAATACATGAGAAAACTGCTTTAGCAATCATACACTCAAAAAATGTGAGTGATGCATCTTAAGAAATTTGCAATACAAAATAGTTCCAAAAAAAATGAAGTGTCCCACCCTCCAAACTCCTAAAAAGAGTCGAGCATAAATAGGGCAAGAAAGTTATGGGTACCTTCCTTTTTTTTTGGAACTGTTTCAAAAAAGTGAAGTGTCCCACCCTCCAAGCTCCTAAAAAGAGTCGAGCATAAATAGGGCAAGAAAGTTATGGGTACCTTCCTTTTTTTGGCCTAAAAAAAGGACAGAAAAAAATGGCTACTGCTTTTCTTAAAATCATACACTCCTCCTGCAAAAAAAATTAATTAAAATAAATTATTTTTATTTTTAAATATCTATTTATGGTTACAAATGAACATTGCTCATAATTTTAATTCAATTTTTTTTATTTGTGATTTCATTGGAAACGTATACAAATGAGGATATAACATCCAAAGTTGTAAGGTGAAAGATCTTTATCAAAGAATCTCTATAGCTAATTCCAAAATTAGCAACCCGATATACATGGGGGCTGAGAGGGGTTAAGACAAAAACAAGGAAAGAAGAAAAAGGGTCTTACCAAGTAAGAAGACAGTGTAAAGAGACAGAGCAAAGTTGAATGTGGGAGTGTCCTTTTCCCTATGAAAAACTCCCAATTGTTGAAGAAGACAGAGGATTTAGATGGTGGTGGTGATAGCAGTAATGATTTTGCGCTGTGTAAAAAATGCCCAGCAGAAATGATGAGGAACACCCTCTCCCCTACCCTTCCAAGTGTTCTCTCTTCTTATGTGTCTCTCCAAATTCAAGTATTCAAATTTAAAATGCGTCCAATTAAAAGGGTAAGAGCTTCTCCCCTTCTTATTTCCTTATATATTAAATTATTATATTAAATCAAATCATCCCTCTTTTTTCATAAAAAATATATATGTATATATATGTATAAATAATAATAATAATAATAATAATATTATTATTATTATTATGTGCACACATACACTACTTTTAAGAATAAATACATACGTATATACAAATAGATTATGAATATATTTATTTACTAATCTTATTTATCTATTTATTTATTTTATTAATATTTAAAATATTTGTACAAAAATATTCTTTTATTTATTTTTTATGAGTACATAATTATATTTATATTATACAGAAATATCATAATATTTACAAATACATATCTCATTATGAAAAAAAATGAATAAAAGAGGGGAGATTTGATTCTTTAAAGTTATGATATGTTAACAAAAAAAAACATTCTTGTTCTGTTGAGTACAAAAAAGTTCAATGCAGCTTTAGGGAATACTTTGAACCCTCAAAGACTGCATGGGGGCTTATGATTGTGTACTAAAAATATAAATTTTTTTGTACATAATTAATTTTTATAATGACCTACAAACGTGGTAAAAAAAAAAGAGTTAAGTTCCTCCTAAAAGTATTGGGCTAAAAGGATGGAACCCAAAAGAACACCTTGAGGAGTTGAATTTCTCGTGGGAACTATATTGATGGAAGTGGATTGGTTGGATTTGGAGTGTAAAGGTGTCATCTAGTTAAAAGAAAATCAAACTAGATGTCCCTTCACTAATGTCACATGTCAGGAGCTTTGGTTTAACGTGTGAGAATCAACTTCCTACCTTTTCAGTTGACAAGACTTGAGGTGACAGGAACACCTAAAGATATTTTGGAAAAAGTAGTAAACCAAATATCAGATTAAAAACCATCGGACAATAGATTTCCTCTTCATCATGGTTTTACACTATAAAAAGGACCTTAAGCCACCTCTGTAAGGCACCACTACCATTACGATCATCTTCTTCTTCACTTTCACTACTTTTCACTTTCACCTCCACCTTCTTCTAGATCTTTCTGACTTCTGAAGCTAATAAGCTAAAAAATCCATCTTTTTCTCTACCCAAATTTCCTTTCATTATTCTTCATTTCATTCACCACCTTCACGAGTAAAAACTGGCGTTCTGGTGTTCTCCCAAAACACTTGACAACCATTAACCAACCCATGTCCACTTTAAACAAAGCTCATTCATCCTCTTGTGACATTAGTGGAGGTCTCAATACTTGTTCTCCACCTCTATTTCTCATCATTAGTTCTCGTATTACTTATTTGCCATTAATAGAAGTGTTTTTCCTCACAAGTTTACTTACCCTGAATCTCTCATCTTAACTATTATTTTTCACTTAATCTATTTTTCACAAAACCCACCCGAATCACTAGTGATCCATGCGTTTGCATAGAACTCTTGAACCATTAAGATTTCGACTAGTTGAATGGGGTTGGCCAGAACTTCCCAACCTCTTCTTCGGATCTCTTGTCGGATCTCCGGATATTCGCCCTTTTTTAGCCTAAAAGGGACCTCAGGGATCACCTTCTTCTTGGCCACAACTTCATAGAAGTGGTCTTGATGGACCTTTGAGATAAATCTCTCCATCTCCCATGACTCAGAGATGGAGGCAGTTGCCTTCGCTTTCCTCTTTCTAGAGATTTCTCTGGTCTTAGGTGCCATAAATGGTTATAGAAAAATAAGAAGCAATGCTTTTACCACACCAAACTTAAAATATTTGCTCATCCCCGAGCAAAAGAAGAAAGAAAGATGTAGAATAAGAAGAAAATGAAGGAGATAGAGGGTGTATAGGGTTCGGCCAAGGGTAGAAGAAGGTGGTTGTGATGTGTGAAAATGAAGGAGTGAAGGGGGTATTTACAGGGAAAGGGGGGAAGTGGCCGAAAGGTTTGGGTGGGTTTGGGAGGGAAATGGTTTTAAATTTTGAAGGTGGGTGGGGGTTTTTGGGGAAGATTTAAGGAAGTAATTGGTGAAGGATATTTGGAGAAGAGATATGGAGGTGATTGGTGAAGGGTATTTGGGGAAGAGTGTTGTAAAAAGGTGTGAAGAGGAGAGAGAGTGAGTTGAGGTTGGTTTGGTTCCTGTGGGGTTCACAGATCTTGAGGGGTCAAGGAATTCTCATCCATGCTCCAATTGGGCATTCAAAACGCCTTAGAGTGCAATTCTGGCGTTTAAACGCCAGTTTGCTGCCCTGTTCTGGCGTTTAAACGCCAGCTTTCCTTCGTGTTCTGGCGTCTAAACGCCAGCTTTCCTTCCTGTTCTGGCGTTTAAACGCCAGTCTGGTGCCCTATTCTGGCGTTTAAACGCCCAGAAAGGTGCCAGATTGGGCGTTTAAACGCCCATTTTACTACCCTTACTGGTGTTTAAACGCCAGTATGTCCTTCCTCCAGGGTGTGCTGTTTTCAATGCTGTTTTTAATTTTTTTCCTTATTTTTGTAATTGTCTTTGTGACTTCACATGATCATCAACCTAAAAGAAAATAAAATAATATAAATAAAATTAAAATAAAATAAAATTGGGTTGCCTCCCAATAAGCGCTCCTTTAATGTCAATAGCTTGACAGTGAGCTCTCATGGAGCCTCACAGATGATCAGAGTATGGTTGAGATCTCTCAACACCAAACTTAGAGTTTGGCTATGGCCTCCCAACACCAAACTAAGAGTTTGAATGTGGGGGCTCTGTTTGACTCTGTATTGGGGGAAGCTCTTCATGCTTACTCTCCATGGTTACAGATGGAGAACCTTGAGTCTTTACTACAATGAATTCTTCATTCACATAAAGGATCAACTCTCCTCTGTCAACATCAATCACAGCTCTTGCTGTGGCTAGGAAGGGTCTTCCAAGGATGATGGATTCATCCTCATCCCTCTTAGTGTCTAGGATTATAAAATCAGTAGGGAAGTAAAGGCCTTCAACCTTCACTAGCACATCCTCTACTAGTCCATAAGCCTTTTTTATAGATTTATCTGCCATCTCCAATGAGAATTCGGCAGCCTGTACCTCATAGATTTCCAGTCTCTTTATTACAGAGAGTGGCATCATGTTTATCTCTGACCCCAGGTCACACAGAGCTTTTTCAAAGGTCATGGTGCCTATGGTACAGGGTATTAAGAATTTACCAGGATGCTGTTTCTTTTGAGGTAAATTTTGCTGAACCAATGTATTCAGTTCATTGGTGAGCAAGGGAGGCTCTTCCTCCCAAGTCTCATTACCAAATAGCTTGGCATTCAGTTTCATGATTGCTCCTAAATATTGGGTAACTTGCCCTTCAACAATGTCTTCATCCTCTTCAGAAGATGAATAGTCATTAGAGCTCATGAATGGTAAAAGGAGGTCCAAGGGAATCTCTATGGTCTCTGTATGAGCCTCAGATTCCTTTGGTTCCTCATTAGGGTATTCCTTACTGACCACTGGACATTCTCAGAGGTCTTCCTCATTGGGATTCATGTCCTCCTCCTCCTCTAAGGTTTCAGCCATGTTGATTATATCAATGGCCTTGCACTCTCCTTTAGGATTCTCTTCTATATTGCTTGGGAGGGTGCTAGGAGGAGTTTCAGTAACTCTTTTACTCAGCTAGCCCACTTGTGCCTCCAAATTTCTAATGGAGGATCTTGTTTCAGTCATGAAACTAAGAGTGGCCTTAGATAGATCAGAGACTATGTTTGCTAAGCTAGAAGAATTATGCTCAGAATGCTCTGTCTGTTGCTGAGATGATGATGGGAAAGGTTTGCTATTGCTAAACCTGTTTCTTCCACCATTGTTATTATTGGAGCCTTGCTTCTGTTGATCCTTCCATGAAAAATTTGGATGATTTTTTCATGAAGGATTATAGGTGTTGCCAAAGGCTTCACTCATGTAATTCACCTCTGCCATTGCAGGGTTCTCAAGATAATAAGCTTCTTCATCAGAAGATGCTTCTTTAGTACTGTTGGATGCGTTTTGCAATCCATTCAGACTCTGAGAGTTCATATTGACTTGTTGGGTCAATATTTTGTTCTGAGCCAGTATGGCATTTAGAGCATCAATTTCAAGAACTCCTCTCTTTTCAGGCATCCCATTACTCACAGGATTCCTCTCGGAGGTATACATGAACTGGTTATTTGCAACCATTTCAATAAGTTCCTGAGCTTCTGCAGGCATTTTCTTTAGGTGAATAGATCCACCTGCAGAGTGGTCCAGTGACATCTTAGAAAATTCAGACAGACCATCATAGAATATATCTAATATGGTCCATTCTGAAAGCATGTCAGAAGGACACTTTTTGGTCAGTTGCGTGTATCTTTCCCAAGCTTCATAGAGGGACTCACCTTCTTTCTGTCTGAAGGTCTGAACATCCACTCTAAGCTTGCTCAGATTTTGAGGAGGAAAGAACTTGGCTAAAAAAGCTGTGACCAGCTTATCCCAAGAGTCCAGGCTATCTCTAGGTTGTGAGTCCAACCATGTTTTAGCTCTGTCTCTTACAGCAAAAGGGAAAAGCATAAGCTTGTAGACTTCAGAAAAAGATGGATGGAGTTCGAATTAACAATGGAGGAGGAATGTTAGTGTTTAAATAGAAAAAGATGAGAGGGGGAAATTTTCGAAAACTAAATTTTTAAAAAGAATTAAGTTTTAAATGAAATTTTGAAAAATTGGAAGTGGTTTTCGAAAAAGATAAGAAATAGTAAAACAAACAAAAAAAATCAATTAGTTAGTTGAAAAAGATTTGAAAATCAATTTTTTGAAAAGATAGGAAGTTTAGAAAAGATTTTTGAAATCAAAATTTTTTTGAAAAAAAATATGATTTTAAAAAGATATGATTGAAATTTATTTTGAAAAAGATTTGAAAAAGAAATTTTAAAAAGATTTGATTTTTGAAAAAGATATGTTTGAAAAGATATAATTTTGAAAAAGATATGATTGAAAAGATTTGATTTGAAAAAGATTTGATTTTGAAAAATTATGAAGATTTGAAAAAGATTTGATTTGAAAACAAAATTCCTCTCCTTGTGTCATCCTGGCGTTAAACGCCCAGGAGCTGCATGTTTTGGGCGTTTAACGCCCAATTGCTGCATGGTTTGAGCGTTTAAATGTCAGTTTTCCTTCTTCATTGGGCGTTTTGAACGCCCAGCTTTTTCTCTGTAATTCCTCTGCTTTATGTTCTTGGATCTTCATTTTGCTAAATTCTTTGTTCAAGAAGATATGTTTTCAATTTTGAAAAATAACAAAAGGAGTCAAAACATATAATTTTTGGATCAAAACACAAGATATATGCAAGAACATTATGAACGTCAAGATGAACACCAAGAACAATCTTGAAGATCAAGATGAACATCAAGAACTTAGTTTTCTTAATGAAAAAAAACATGGAGGTCACCAAACTTAGAACTTTCTCATGTTTGGGCCATATGAATGCAAGAATGCATATGCAGAACATCATGCAGTGCAAATCAATAAATCATGAAGATCAAACAAGGCAATTTATCAAGAACACAATCCATGTGTTTCGAAAATTGCAAGACAATTAAAATCATGCAATTGACACCAAACTTAAAATTTGGCCTTAGATTCAAACAAGAACTATGAAATATTTTTGAATTTTTATGATTTTATGAATTTTTTTTTTGGTTTTTCGAAAATTATTTTGGAAAAACGAAAACAGATAAAAAAACTTTTGAAAGATTTTTGAAAACTTTTTGAAAAGAAAATAAAAATTGCCTAATCTGAGCAACAAGATGAACCGTCAGTTGTCCAAACTCGAACAATCCCCGGTAACGGTGCCAAAAACTTGGTGCACAAAATTGTGATACACAATGGCGCCAACAACTTGGTACGCACAATTGTAATCTCAACTCTTTTTCACAACTTCGCACAACTAAACAGCAAGTGCACTGGGTCGTCCAAGTAATAAACCTTATGTGAGTAAGGGTCGATCCCATTGAGATTGTCGGCTTGAAGCAAGCTATGGTCTCCTTGTAAATCTCAGTCAGGTAGATTCAAATGGTTATGGAGTTTAATAATTAAAAGATAAATAAACAGAAATTAAAGATAGAGATACTTATGAAATTCATTGATGAGAATTTCAGATAAGTGCATAGAGATGCTTTGTTCCTGTTGAATCTCTACTTTCCTACTGCCTTCATCCAATCCTTCTGATGAGCGGATAATTTATACGCTTTTTGACATTGTTTTTAATATGTTTTTAGTATCTTTTAGTTAGTTTTTAGTATATTTTTATTAGTTTTTAGTTAAAATTCACTTTTCTGGACTTTACTATGAGTTTGTGTGTTTTTCTGTGATTTCAGGTATTTTCTGACTGAAATTGAAGGTTCTGAGCAAAAATCTGATCCAGAGACCAAAAAGGACTGCAGATGCTGTTGGATTCTGACCTCCCTGCACTCGAAGTTGATTTTCTGGAGCTACAGAAGCCCAATTGGCGCGCTCTCAACGGCGTTGGAAAGTAGACATCCTGGGCTTTCCAGCAATATATGATAGTTCATACTTTTCCCAAGATTTGATGGCCCAAACCGGCGTTCAAAGTCACCTACAGAAATTCCAGCGTTAAACGCCGGAACTGGCATAAAACTTGGAGTTAAACGCCCAAACTGGCATGAAAGCTGGCGTTTAACTCCAGAAAAGGTCTCTACACGAAAATGCTTCATTGCTCAACCCAAGCACACACCAAGTGGGCCCGAAAGTGGATTTTTCTGTCATTTACTCATTTCTGTAAACCTTAGGATTACTAGCTTACTATTAATAGGATCTTTTGACATTGTATCAGTACCTTATGACCTCATGACATTTTTACATGTTTCATTGTGTAAATTCCACGGCATGAGTCTCTAAACCCCATGGTTGGGGGTGAGGAGCTCTGCTGTGTCTTGATGGATTAATGCAATTACCACTGTTTCTTATTCAATCATGCTTGCTTCCATTCCAAGATAACACTTGTTCTTAATCCGGATGAATGTGATGATCCGTGACAATCATCATCATTCTCAACTATGAACGTGTGCTTGACAACCACCTCCATTCTACCTTAGATTGAGTAGTTATCTCTTGGATTCTTTAATCGGAATCTTCGTGGTATAAGCTAGAACTGATGGCGGCATTCAAGAGAATCCGGAAGGTCTAAACCTTGTCTGTGGTATTCTGAGTAGGATTCAATGACTGAATGACTGTGACGTGCTTCAAACTCCTGAAGGCGGGGCGTTAGTGACAGACGCAAAAGAATCACTGGATTCTATTCCGGCCTGATTGAGAACCGACAGATGGATAGCCGTGCCGTGACAGGGTGCGTTGAACATTTCCAATGAGAGGATGGGAGGTAGCCACTGACAACGGTGAAACCCTACATACAGCTTGCCATGGAAGGAGTCTTGCGTGTTTGATGAAGAAGACAGTAGGAAAGCAGAGATTCAGAATATGGAGCATCTCCAAACCTCAACCTATTCTCCATTACTGCAAAACAAGTAACAATTTCATGTTCTTTTGCTTTTCACAATCAATCCTGATAATTTCTGATATCCTGACTAAGATTTACAAGATAACCATAGCTTGCTTCAAGCCGACAATCTCCGTGGGATCGACCCTTGCTCACGCAAGGTATTACTTGGACGACCCAGTGCACTTGCTGGTTAGTTGTGCGAGGTTGCAAAAGTGTGATTGCAATTTTGTGCACCAAGTTTTTGGCGCCGTTGCCGGGGATTGTTGAGTTTGGACAACTGACGGCTTATCTTGTTGCTTAGATTAGGACTGTTTTATTTTTATTGGTTTAGAGTCTTTTAGTTGAGTCTAGTTTCATATTCTAAGTTTGGTGTCAATTGCATGCTTTTGTTTTTCTTTTAAAATTTTCGTTTTTGCATGTTCTTAGTCCCTTTTTGATTCATAAAAATTCTAAGTTTGGTGTCCTCTTTGTGTTTTTCCTTTAAAAATTTTCGAAAAAATTAGTGTTTGATTTCTAAAAATTTTAAGTTTGGTGTCTTTTTGTGTTTTTCTCTTTCCTTTTTTTTAAAAATCAAATCTTTTTCATAAAAAAAATTTTTCAATCATATCTTCTTAATTGCTGTTTTCAAAATCTTCTTTTTACTAATTGATTCAGTTCTCAATTTGCTTTGATCTCATTTTCCTTTAGATTTTCGAATTTTTTATTTTATTTTCCTTTTGTTTTATTTTATTTTATTTTAATTAATTTTTTTTTCGATTATTTCAAAAAATAAAAAATAAAAATAAAAATAAACAAGATTTATCTCTTTGCAATCATTATCATTTCCCTTTTGTCCACTATGGACTTAAGTGGAATTGATCAGTCCAAAAGGACTCTGGGGTCATATGCTAACCCCATCACAGCTGCATATGGGAGTAGCATCTGCACACCTCCCATCAAAGCAAGCAGCTTTGAGCTAAATCCTCAACTCATTATCATAGTGCAGCAAAATTGCCAGTATTCCGGTCTTCCACAGGAAGAACCTACTGAGTTTCTGGCACAGTTCTTACAAATTGCTGACACAGTGCATGATAAAGAGGTAGATCAGGATGTCTACAGACTATTACTGTTTCCATTTACTGTAAAAGATCAAGCTAAAAGGTGGTTAAATAACCAACCTACAGCAAGCATAAAGACATGGAAACAGCTGTCAGACAAATTCCTGAATCATTTTTACCCTCCAAAGAGGATGACACAGCTAAGGCTGGACATCCAGGGCTTTAAACAAGAGGATAATGAATCCCTTTACAATGCCTGGGAGAGGTATAGAGGTATGCTAAGGAAATGTCCCTCTGAAATGTTTTCAGAGTGGGTACAGTTAGACATTTTCTACTATGGGCTTACAGAAAAAGCTCAGATGTCTTTAGACCACTCAGCCGGTGGATCTATACACATGAGGAAGACAATTGAAGAAGCTCAAGAGCTTATAGACACTGTTGCTAGAAACCAATACTTATATTCTAGCAATGAGTTCGTTCCAAAGGAGGAAGTCATGGCATTAGTCACTGACTCTAATCCTCAAGAACAGATAATTGAGCTTAATCAACAACTACTCCTGATGACAGAACAGTTAGCAGAATTTAAAGAGATGCTCTATGAAACTAAAGTTGCTAATAAGAGCATAGAACTACAGTTGAATCAAGCAAAACAGCAAATATCTAAACAGATAATAGAGGAGTGTCAAGCAGTTCAATTGAGGAGTGGGAAGACCTTGAATAATACTGCTCAAAAGAGTAAAAAGCCAAACAAGGAACAAATGACAGAGGACAACCAAACCACTGTTCAAAATCCCTCTGAGGACAGTAAGAGCCCAGAGAGGAATTTTATTGGCGTTCAAACGCCAGAAAGGGAAGGAAAGCTGGCGTTAAACGCCCATTCCTTGCCCAGTTCTGGCGTTCAAACGCCAGAAAAGGGGGAAAAGCTGGCGTTAAACGCCCATTTTCCACCCAATCCTGGCGTTCAAACGCCAAGGGAGGATCAGACACCTGAGAGTACTGACAGTAATCCCTCTAAAAAGGCTTCTTCAACCACTTCTGTAAGGAATAAACCTGCAGCATCTAAGGTTGAAGAATATCAAGCCAAGATGCCTTATCCTCAGAAACTCCGCAAAGCGGAACAGGATAAGCAATTTGCCCGCTTTGCAGACTATTTAAGGACTCTTGAAATAAAGATTCCGTTTGCAGAGGCACTTGAGCAAATACCTTCTTATGCTAAATTCATGAAGGAAATCCTAAGTCATAAGAAGGATTGGAGAGAAACTGAAAAAGTGTTTCTCACTGAAGAATGCAGTGCAGTCATTCTGAAAAGCTTACCAGAAAAGCTTCAAGATCCTGGAAGCTTTCTGATACCATGCACATTAGAAGGCACTTGCACCAAGACAGCTCTATGTGATCTTGGAGCAAGCATCAATCTAATACCTGCATCCACTATCAAAAAGCTTGGGTTGATTGGAGAAGTCAAACCAACCAGGATATGCCTCCAACTTGCTGATGGCTCCATTAAACACCCATCAGGCATAATAGAGGACATGATTGTCAAGGTTGGGCCATTTGCCTTTCCAACTGACTTTGTAGTGCTGGAAATGGAGGAGCACAAGAGTGCAACTCTCATCCTAGGAAGACCTTTCCTAGCAACTGGACGAACTCTCATTGATGTACAAAAGGGGGAAGTAACCTTGAGAGTCAATGAGGATGAGTTCAAGTTGAATGCTGTAAAAGCTATGCAGCATCCAGACACACCAAATGACTGCATGGGCACTGACATTATTGACTCTCTGGTAGAAGAGATCAATAAGGCTGAAGGCCTAGAATCAGAACTTGAAGACATCTTCAAAGATGCTCAACCTGATCAAGAAGAACCAGAGGAGGCAAGGGAATTTTCGAAAATTCCTCAGGAAGAGGATAAGCCTCCTAAGCCTGAACTCAAACCACTACCACCATCCCTGAAATATGCATTTCTGGGAGAGGGTGACACTTTTCCAGTGATTATAAGCTCTGCTTTAAATCCACAGGAAGAGGAAGCACTGATTAAAGTGCTAAGGACACACAAGACAGCTCTTGGGTGGTCCATAAGTGATCTCAAGGGTATTAGCCCAGCTAGATGCATGCACAAGATCCTGTTGGAGGATAATGCCAAATCAGTGGTTCAACCACAGAGGAGGCTAAATCCAGCCATGAAGGAGGTGGTGCAGAAAGAGGTCACTAAATTACTGGAGGCTGGGATTATTTATCCTATTTCTGATAGCCCCTGGGTGAGCCCTGTCCAAGTTGTTCCCAAAAAGGGAGGCATGACAGTGGTTCATAATGAAAAAAATGAACTGGTTCCTACAAGGACAGTCACAGGGTGGCGCATGTGTATTGATTACAGAAGACTCAATACAGCCACCAGAAAGGATCATTTTCCTCTACCATTCATAGACCAAATGCTAGAAAGATTAGCTGGTCATGATTATTACTGCTTTTTGGATGGCTATTCAGGCTATAACCAAATTGCAGTAGATCCTCAGGACCAAGAGAAGACAGCATTTACTTGCCCTTCTGGCGTGTTTGCCTACAGAAGGATGCCTTTTGGTCTGTGCAATGCACCTGCAACCTTTCAGAGGTGCATGCTCTCTATCTTCTCAGATATGGTAGAGAAATTTCTGGAAGTCTTCATGGATGACTTTTCAGTATATGGAGACTCATTTAGCTCCTGTCTTAATCACCTAGCACTTGTCTTGAAAAGGTGCCAAGAGACTAACCTGGTTTTAAACTGGGAGAAATGTCACTTTATGGTGACTGAAAGAATTGTCCTTGGGCACAAAATTTCAAGCAGGAGAATAGAGGTGGACAATGCAAAGGTAGAGGTAATTGAAAAATTACCACCACCTGCCAATGTTAAGGCAATCAGAAGCTTTCTGGGGCATGCAGGATTCTATAGAAGGTTTATTAAGGATTTTTCGAAAATTGCAAAACCTTTGAGTAACCTGTTAGCTGCTGACACACCATTTGTGTTTGACACACAGTGTTTGCAGGCATTTGAGACCCTGAAAGCTAAGCTGGTCACAGCACCAGTCATCTCTGCACCAGATTGGGCATTACCATTTGAATTGATGTGTGATGCCAGTGATCATGCCATTGGTGCAGTGTTGGGACAGAGGCATAACAAACTTCTGCATGTCATTTATTATGCTAGCCGTGTTCTAAATGATGCACAGAAGAATTACACAACCACAGAAAAAGAATTACTTGCAGTGGTCTATGCCATTGACAAGTTTAGATCCTACCTAGTGGGATCAAAGGTGATTGTGTACACTGACCATGCTGCTCTTAAATACTTACTCACAAAGCAGGACTCAAAACCCAGGCTTATAAGATGGGTGTTGCTTCTGCAAGAGTTTGATATAGAAATAAGAGACAGAAAAGGGACAGAGAACCAAGTAGCAGATCATCTGTCCCGAATAGAACCAGTAGCTGGGGCGTCCCTCCCTTCTACTGAGATCTCTGAGACTTTCCCAGATGAGCAACTCTTTGCCATTCAGGAAGCTCCATGGTTTGCAGATATTGCAAACTATAAAGCTGTGAGGTTCATACCCAAGGAGTACAGCAGAGTGCAAAGAAAGAAATTAATTTCAGATGCCATGTACTACCTCTGGGATGAACCATATCTCTTTAAGAGATGTGCTGACGGAGTGATCCGCAGATGTGTACCCAGAGAAGAAGCACGAAGGATCCTATGGCACTGCCATGGATCACAGTATGGAGGACATTTTGGAAGTGAGCGAACAGCCACTAAAGTTCTCCAGTGCGGCTTCTACTGGCCTACTCTCTATAAAGATTCCCGAGAGTTTGTGCGTAATTGTGACAGTTGCCAAAGAGCTGGTAACCTGCCTCACGGATATGCCATGCCTCAGCAGGGGATATTAGAGATCGAATTGTTTGATGTATGGGGAATTGATTTCATGGGACCATTCCCACCATCATACTCAAACACTTACATTCTGGTGGCAGTGGACTATGTATCTAAGTGGGTAGAAGCAATTGCTACACCCACTAATGATACCAAGACCGTGCTCAAATTTCTCCAGAAACACATTTTCAGCAGATTTGGTGTTCCCAGAGTACTAATCAGTGATGGGGGCTCTCATTTCTGCAACAAACAGCTATACTCTGCTATGGTTAGATATGGAATTAGCCATAAAGTGGCAACTGCGTATCATCCACAGACAAATGGGCAAGCTGAAGTCTCTAACAGAGAGCTAAAAAGAATCCTAGAACGGACTGTGATAGCCCGGAGAAAGGATTGGGCAAAGAGCTTGGATGATGCTCTGTGGGCATACAGAACAGCATTCAAGACTCCTATAGGAACCTCTCCATACCAATTGGTGTATGGGAAGGCCTGTCATTTGCCTGTGGAACTGGAACATAAAGCCTACTGGGCAACCAGATTCCTAAATATGGATGCACAGTTAGCTGGTGAAAAAAGATTGCTCCAGCTAAATGAGCTAGAGGAGTTCAGACTCAATGCCTTTGAAAATGCAAAAATTTATAAGGAAAAGGCAAAGAAATGGCATGACAAGAAGTTGTCAACCAGAGTCTTTGAGCCAGGACAAAAAGTTCTGCTCTTCAACTCTAGGCTCAAATTGTTTCCAGGAAAACTCAAATCCCGATGGAGGGGTCCGTATGTGATTACAGGAGTCTCACCATATGGGTATGTTGAGCTTCAGGATACTGATTCTGACAAAAAGTTCATTGTTAATGGACAGAGAATCAAGCATTATCTTGAAGGAAATTTTGAGCAGGAATGCTCAAAACTGAGACTTGAGTGATTCTCAGTGAAAGTCCAGCTAAAGACAGTAAAGAAGCGCTTGCTGGGAGGCAACCCAGTGATTAGAAGGTTGTATGAATTGTTCTTACAGAGGCAAGTATCAAAAATGAAGGAATTCACAAAGTTACAGAAGGATTCAGCTCAAAAAGCAGAGAAAATGAACTTACTGGCGAAAAAACGCCAGTAAGGGGCATTTTGGGCGTTAAACGCCAGAATGGGTATCATTCTGGGCGTTTAACGCCAGTAATGGTACCATTTTGGGCGTTAAACGCCAGAATGGGCACCATTCTGGGCGTTTAACGCCAGGTGTGCAGCATCCTGGGCGTTCAGAAAAACGCCCAGTAATAAAGACTTTCTGGCGTTTAACGCCAGCCAGGGCACCTGGCTGGGCGTTAAACGCCCAAAAGGGGTAACAAATGGGCGTTAAACGCCAGAATGGGTGCCATTCTGGGCATTTAACGCCAGCAAGGTGGGGGGACCACAATTTTGTTTTCAAATCAAATTTTTTTCAAACTTTCCTTTTCTTACCCATACTTTTCTACAAAATTACACTTCAATCATTCCTCATTCACTTTCAAATCTTCAAAAATCAAAACCATTCTTCAAATTTATTTCAAATCAATTACAAACATTGTTCAAAAATTTCACCCTTTTCTCAATTTCTTTTCATATCTTCTCAAATCTCCTTTCAATTTTTCGAAAAACTCCCCTCCCCACCTTATAAATACACGTTTGGTTCCCTCTCTCCACCACACCATTCGAATTTCCTCTTCCTCCCCCTCTCTTCTCTCTTTTCTTTTGCTTGAGGACAAGCAAACCTCTAAGTTTGGTGTGCTTTTCCGTGATCACTAAGCCAAGGTTCATCAAGATCATGGCTCCTAAGGGAAAACAAACCAATTTAAGAGGCAATAAAGAGACTAATCCAAAGAATCTTTGGAATCAAGAGAAGTTCTTAACCAAAGAACATGAAGACCATTATCACAAAATAATGAGTCTGAGGTCAGTGATCCCGGAAGTTAAATTTGATCTGAAAGAAGATGAATATCCGGGGATCCAAGAGCAAATTCGAAACAGAGGATGGGAAGTTCTAACCAATCCTGAGACAAAGGTTGGAAGGAACATGGTTCAGGAATTCTACTCAAATCTGTGGCTGACAGATAAGCAGAGAATGACTGGAACTGCTTACCATACCTACAGAACCATGGTCAGAGGGAAAGTTATGTACTTCCATCTGGACAAAATAAGAGAAATCTTCAAACTACCTCAACTGCAAGATGATCCTGACTCCTTTAATAGGAGGATGGTGAGAGTAGATAAAGGGTTGGATCAAGTTCTAGAGGACATATGCCTCCCTGGAACTAAGTGGATAACCAATTCAAAGGGTGTCCCAAACCAACTCAAGAGGGGAGACCTCAAGCCAATTGCAAGAGGTTGGCTAGACTTTATTGGGCGCTCCATATTGCCCACTAGCAACCGTTCTGAGGTCACCATCAAGAGGGCAGTGATGATTCATTGCATTATGCTTGGAAAAGAAGTGGAGGTCCATCATGTAATTGCTTGTGAGATTTACACAATTACAAATAAAAATTCCACTGAAGCCAAACTAGCTTACCCAAGCTTAATCTCTTTGCTCTGTAAAGAGGCTGGTGTGAAGATGGGAATAGATGAATTCATACCCATTGAACACCCAATCACCAAGAAGTCAATGGAAGGACAAGTGCAAGACAACTCTATCAAAAGGAGGGCGCAGGAGTTCCTCCCTGAATTTCCTGAAATTGGCTACTGGGCCAGCCTGGAAGCATCTATCACCAAGTTGCAAGAGACTATGGAGCAACTTAAGGAAGAACAGCAGAATCAGAACTGCATGCTCTGCAAATTGCTGAAGGAACAAGAGAAGCAGGGGCGTGAAATCCAAGAGATGAAACGCCAAAAGCTCTCCTCTCAAGCTGAGGGAGCATCCACTTCTCAAAATCAAGGTTGTTGAGTCCTAACTCTGTGAAAACCTCTATCATTAGGAGCCTATTTTTCCGTTTTTCTTTTGTTTTCTATTCTTATTTTTATTTTATTTTTATCTTATATCTATATTTGAGTCTTGCTCTTAATTCATAATTAATAAAATTGAAACTTATGCCTTAAAGTTATGAATGTCCTATGAATCCATCACCTCTCTTAAATGAAAAATGCTTTAATCACAAAAGAACAAGAAGTACAGGATTTCAAAATTTATCTCTGAAGCTAGTTGAATTAATTTGATGTGGTGACAATACTTTTTGTTTTCTGAATGAATGCTTGAACAGTGCATATGTCTCTTGAATTTGTTGTTTTAAGAATGTTAAAATTGTTGGCTCTTGAAAGAATGAGGAGAAAGAGAACTGTTATTGAGGATCTGAAAAATCATCAAATTGATTCTTGAAGCAAGAAAAAGCAGTGAAAAAAAAAATATATTTCGAAAAAAAAAAGAGAAGAAAAAGAAAAAGAAAGAAATAAAGTTGTGAACCAAAACAAAAAGAGTGTGCTTAAGAACCCTGGACACCTCTAATTGGGGACTTTAGCAAAGCTGAGTCACAATCTAAAAAAGGGTTCACCCAGTTATGTGTCTGTGGCATGTATGTATCCGGTGGTAATACTAGAAGACAGAGTGCTTTGGGCCACAGCCAAGACTCATACACTAGCTATGTTCAAGAATCACTATACTTAACTAGGAGAATCAATAACACTATCTGAGTTCTGAGTTCTCATAGATGCCAATCATTCTGAACTTCAAAGGATAGAGTGAGATGCCAAAACTGTTCGGAGGCAAAAAGCTACTAGTCCCGCTCATCTAATTGGAACTATGTTTCTTTGATATTTTGGAGTCTATAGTATATTCTCTTCTTTTTATCCTATTTTGATTTTCAGTTGCTTGGGGACAAGCAACAATTTAAGTTTGGTGTTGTGATGAGCGGATAATTTATACGCTTTTTGGCATTGTTTTTAATATGTTTTTAGTATCTTTTAGTTAGTTTTTAGTATATTTTTATTAGTTTTTAGTTAAAATTCACTTTTCTGGACTTTACTATGAGTTTGTGTGTTTTTCTGTGATTTCAGGTATTTTCTGACTGAAATTGAAGGTTCTGAGCAAAAATCTGATCCAGAGACCAAAAAGGACTGCAGATGCTGTTGGATTCTGACCTCCCTGCACTCAAAGTGGATTTTCTGGAGCTACAGAAGCCCAATTGGCGCGCTCTCAATGGCGTTGGAAAGTAGACATCCTGGGCTTTCCAGCAATATATGATAGTCCATACTTTTCCCAAGATTTGATGGCCCAAACCGGCGTTCAAAGTCACCTACAGAAATTCCAGCGTTAAACGCCGGAACTGGCATAAAACTTGGAGTTAAACGCCCAAACTGGCATGAAAGCTGGCGTTTAACTCCAGAAAAGGTCTCTACACGAAAATGCTTCATTGCTCAGCCCAAGCACACACCAAGTGGGCCCGGAAGTGGATTTTTCTGTCATTTACTCATTTCTGTAAACCTTAGGATTACTAGTTTACTATTAATAGGATCTTTTGACATTGTATCAGTACATTATGACCTCATGACATTTTTACACGTTTCATTGTGTACATTCCACGGCATGAGTCTCTAAACCCCATGGTTGGGGGTGAGGAGCTCTGCTGTGTCTTGATGGATTAATGCAATTACCACTGTTTCTTATTCAATCATGCTTGCTTCCATTCCAAGATAACACTTGTTCTTAATCCGGATGAATGTGATGATCCGTGACAATCATCATCATTCTCAACTATGAACGTGTGCTTGACAACCACCTCCGTTCTACCTTAGATTGAGTAGTTATCTCTTGGATTCTTTAATCGGAATCTTCGTGGTATAAGCTAGAACTGATGGCGGCATTCAAGAGAATCCGGAAGGTCTAAACCTTGTCTGTGGTATTCTGAGTAGGATTCAATGACTGAATGACTGTGACGTGCTTCAAACTCCTGAAGGCGGGGCGTTAGTGACAGACGCAAAAGAATCACTGGATTCTATTCCGGCCTGATTGAGAACCGACAGATGGATAGCCGTGCCGTGACAGGGTGCGTTGAACATTTCCAATGAGAGGATGGGAGGTAGCCACTGACAACGGTGAAACCCTACATACAGCTTGCCATGGAAGGAGTCTTGCGTGTTTGATGAAGAAGACAGTAGGAAAGCAGAGATTCAGAATATGGAGCATCTCCAAACCTCAACCTATTCTCCATTACTGCAAAACAAGTAACAATTTCATGTTCTTTTGCTTTTCACAATCAATCCTGATAATTTCTGATATCCTGACTAAGATTTACAAGATAAACATAGCTTGCTTCAAGCCGACAATCTCCGTGGGATCGACCCTTGCTCACGCAAGGTATTACTTGGATGACCCAGTGCACTTGCTGGTTAGTTGTGCGAGGTTGCAAAAGTGTGATTGCAATTTCGTGCACCACCTTCATACTCCTTTCCATGGCAAGCTGAATGTAGGGTTTCACCGGCGTCAATGGCTACCTCCCATCCTCTCAGTAAAAAAGGTCCTCTACGGTTTCCCGCATGGCTAATCAGCTGTTGGTTCTCGATCATGTAGGAATAGGATTTACTATCCTTTTGTGTCTGTCACCACGCCCTATAGTCGCGAGTTTGAATCTCGTCACAGTCATCCCATCCCAGATCCTACCCGAAATACCACAGATAAGGTTTAGACTTTTCGGATCTCAAGAATGCTGCCAATGGATTCTAGCTTATACCACGAAGACTCTGATCTCAAGGAGTTGAGGGCTCTGTTGTTACGAGAGGCAATCAACACGCAAGAGTCAGGAGTCCAAGAGATACACGCTCAATCTTAAGTAGAACGGAAGTGGTTGTCAGTCACGTGTTCATAGGTGAGAATGATAATGAGTGTCACGGATCATCACATTCGTCAGGTTGAAGTGTGAGTGAATATCTTAGAAAAAGAATAAGCTTGAATTAAATAGAAAATAGTAGTAATTACATTAATACTCGAGGAACAGCAGAGCTCCACACCTTAATCTATGGTGTGTAGAAACTCCACCGTTGAAAATACATAAGTGGTTTGGAGGTCCAGGTATGGCCGAATGGCCAGCCTCCCCAAATATGAAAATATGATATCCAGAATGTCTCTATAATCTGAAGATCAAAGATGATCAAAAGATGAAAATACAATAGTAAAAGGTCCTATTTATAATGAAACTAGCTACTAGGGTTTACAAGAATAGGTAAATGATGCAGAAATCTACTTCCGGGTCCACTTGGTGTGTACTTGGGCTGAGCATTGAGCTTCACACATGTAGAGGTCTCTCTTGGAGTTAAACGCCAGCTTTGGTGCCAGTTTGGGCGTTTAACTCCAACTTTATGCCAGTTCTGGCGTTTTGACGCCAGAAAAGGGTAGAGAGCTGGCGTTTTGATGCCATTTTACGTCATCAAAACTCGAGAAAAGTATGGACTATTATATATTGATGGAAAGCACTAGATGTCTACATTCTAACGCAATTAAGAGAGCGCCATTTGGAGTTCTATAGCTCTAGAAAATTCACTTCGAGTGCAGGGAGGTCAGAATCCAACAGCATCTGCAGTCCTTTTTCAGCCTCTGAATCAGATTTTTGCTCAGGTTCCTCAATTTCAGCCAGAAAATACATGAAATCATAGAAAAACACACAAACTCATAGTAAAGTCCAGAAATATGAATTTTGCATAAAAACTAATAAAAACATCCCAAAAAGTAGCTAGATCCTACTAAAAACTACCTAAAAACAATGCCAAAAAGCGTATAAAGTATCCGCTCATCAGGATTCCTGGATGAGTTCAAGCATAAGCCGCCATGACAAGGAGCTCACCACATGTCCAACTTAAGGACTTTAACTAAAAGTGTTAGGTGGGAGACAACCCACCATGTTATGATCGTTCTTTTTCATTCTTAGTTTTATTTTGTTTTATTTTTATTAGTGTTCATTCATTCATTCATTCTGTATCTTCACATGCATTCTTTCAAAAAAAAGAAAAGAAAAGAAAGCCACCCCACGCGTAAGCGTACTGCACGCTAGCGCGTCCATTGCGATTTGGGCGATCCATGCGGCAGCGTGCATGGCGCGCGCGCGTCCTCTGAAAATCAGCGTAAGAGTATGTCTTGGCCGAAAGTTGTGCTGGTTTCGCGCTGGGGTGGTGCTGGATGCACAAAGGACGCATACGCGTCACCTTAACCACAAGGCCAACCACGCGTTCGCGTACATGACGCGCACGCGTCGCACGCGTTTTCAACACCAATGCAAAGTTACAGAAAGTTGTGCGCGCGCGGTGCTGGCCTCGCGCTAGAGGCACCACCTTGGCCACGCGCAAGCGTACTGGACGCATCCGTGTCCCCTTTCATGTGTGCACATCCACGCGTCCACACGCATTATGCGTGCGCGTCTCATGCACCGCCCAGTTCCGTCTTCTTGCTTCTTTCTCCCTACCTCTTTCTTCTTCCTTTCTCACTTTCTTCCCCTCCCCTTTCATCCTTATTCCCCTTCTATTCTTCTATTTGTTACATTTGCATACTCGCATTCATGGAATCATAACTTCATTATTACTTCTCCCTTTCCTTTCTATATTTATTATTCTCACATTGGTGTTAAAAATTTTCTTACTCAACTGTTGCATACTTCTTGCATTATTTTGGGTGCTCCTTGACTTGTTTGCTATTTAGTTGCCATGCCCTATGCTTCTATTATTTTCTCAGTTACATGTTGTAGCTACCATGTATTTGAGAACCTCATTATTATTTGGCAATAGCCCACCTAGATTTTATTTGTTTTTATATTTTTGTTTATGGGTCATTCTTCTTCCTTTTTCTCTTCTTTCAGGATGGCCACTGAGAAGGAAAAGGAAAAGCTTCTCAATGGGGCGACAGACAAGTCCATCTGCACAATCTTTGGAGAAAAGCATCAGTTGTAGCAACCTGTCTACTTGCACATCTTAGCATGCACCGAGGACGGTGCAATCTTTAAGTGTGGGGAGGTCGATATCGATCTACTTGGGTTAGTCACTTTCTTCTCAATACCAATTTTAGGATTTTTCTTTGTTAGTTCACTGTTGCATTTGCATGTTTGATTGCATGTTTGTTTGTTTTTGTGCATATTCTACCACTGCTTGGTTGAAATGATGAATTCTTCTTCAAGAAACTTCTTATAGAATTTCACTAATTTGAATAAAATTTTTGTTAAACCTATTTGAAGAAATATTATATTAGAACATGGTTTAGAGCTCGAACACACAAAACTAGTGAGATTTTGAGTCTAATTGATTGGTTGTATTTTATCAACCAATATTTTGTTTTGGTGTGTGTTGTTCTCTCTAAAATTGTGATCTATATCTTGCTTAATTCTATATTTTCATGGTTTGATGTATGCATGCACTTATATGATTGAGGCCTTTATTTCACTGAGCTTACATACCCATATGGCCTTACCTTTTCATTATCCTTTGCAAACCAATTTGAGCCTATTTTACCCCATTTGTTCCTTATTTTAGCACATCATTAACCCTAAGCGGAAAACAATAATGTCCCTAATTTTAATCCTTGGTTAGCTTAGACTAGTGAAAGTGCTCACGAATTAAGTGTGGATAAATTGGGATTGAAAATATTTGGTTTGAAAATTGGGTGTTGTATATTCTTGATGAAATGTGAAAAAGAATGTTAACACATGTTTATGCATGCAATACCTTAATCATATGCATTGAGAAAGACAAAAGAAAAAAAATAATACAAAAAAAAGAAGCAAAAGAGCAAATGCTAAAAGGGGATAAAATGCCCCAAAGTAAATGGCGATAGCAATGTATATGTACTGTACTCATAACTTGGAATGCATAAATATGTAGTAAACATAGTTAATGGATAGTTATTGATTTTATATTATGATTATATGGATTGTTCTAAGTTAGGTGAGAAGTTTACGTTAATTAAGGATTTAGATTTCAGTCCACTATACCAAATACAATCCTACCTTGACCTTGACCCCATTACAACCCTTAAAAGACCTCTTGATATGTGTATCTGTGCATTAATTCTTTGTTGATTGTTAGATGAAGAGCAAGTCTTAGAAAGCAAGGTTAGTAGAGAATTGAGAGAATCAAATCTTAAACACTTGAGTAATTAGAGTGTATACACTTCCAGTGAGGGTTCGAAACTCGATTCCCTGTTCCCGGCTTTCACGAGCTATTTTCTTTTGCAAGTTTACTTGTACCTTATTTTATGATTTGAATTAGTGAGATCCAGTTCATATTTCTTCTTAAAGGATTTGTTTACTTTTCACCAATTAGGTAGAAGCATTTTTGCATGTAGTTGCATTCATACAGATATGTTGCATTTCATACATTCTACCATTCCTCTTCACTCTTATAGCTTCTCTTGAGCTTAGCATGAGGACATGCTAATATTTAAGTGTGGGGAGATTTGATGCACCACTATTTCATGGCACATCTTGTGCTTAATTGAGTGGATTTTATCCACTAATCTCACACTTATTCATGTAAATTGCAAGTTTTATATTTTCCTTCCTGATTTTGTGCTATGATTGAAAACATGCTTCTTTGGTCTTAATTTAGCTATGTTTAATCCTCTCTTATTACCATTCGATACCTTGATATGGGTGTTAAGTGTTTTCAAAGATTGCAGGGCAGGAATGGCTTAGAGGATGGAAAGGAAGCATGCAAAAGTGGAAGGAATACAAGAAATTGAAGGAACTGCAAGGCTGTCAGTCCTAACCTCTTTCCACTCAATCGATCATAACTTGAGCTACAGAGGTCCAAATAAGGCGGTTTCACTTGCATTAAAAATACAACATTTGGAGCTTCGCAACGATATATAATTTGTCATAGTTGACTTGGCGCTTAAGGACACGCACGCGCAAAGCACGCGCACGCGCACATTGGCCAAAAGTCCATCGGCGCGCACGCGCACCTGGCGCGTACGCGCGACATGCGCGACGTACTGTCACTGCAGAAATCACTGGGGGCAATTTCTGGGCTGTTTTTGACCCAGTTTTCGGCCCATAAAATACAAATTAGAGGTTGCAGAGTGGGAAAATTATTCATTCAACATGTAACTTCTCATTATTCATAATTCTAGGTTTTAGATGTAGTTTTCTAGAGAGAGAGAGATGCTCTCTCCTCTCTCTAGGTTTTAGGATTTAGGATTTCTCTTCTACTCTTATTGATTACTCATTGTTATTTTAGTTTGTGAACTTTTGATGTTAGATTCAATTTCCATATTAATGCAATTGATTGTTTGGATTTTATTATCTCCTATTGCTTTTCTATGCTTTTGTGTTATGCCTTCCAAGTGTTTGATAAAATGCTTGGGAGGGTTCTAGAGTAAATTCTTCTCCTTTTGGCTTTGGTTGAGTAATTGGTGATACTTGAGTTATCAAACTCCTTTGTTGATGGATAATTGTTATGTTTGCTAGTTGATTTGAATTCCACTAACTCTAGTCTCTCCATAAGAGTTGACTAGGACTTGAGAAAATCAAATTGATTTATCCACTTGACATACCTTCACAGTTAGAGGTTGACCAAGTAGGAGCAATAGACAATTCTCATCACAATTGATAAGGATAACTAGGATAGGACATCCGGTTCTCATACCTTGCCAAGAGTTTTTCTAGTTGTTAGCTTAATTTTTACTATTTACTTTTTCTTGTTCTCTTATCCAAAACCTCCAAAACATACTTTTTCATAACCAATTATAAGCACACTAGTACGACCCGGTGCACTTGCCGGTTAGTTTGTGGGTTATAAAATACCGCATCAAATTTTTGGCGCTGTTGCCGGGGATTGACTATGATTAACAACTATTAGTTTTTATCTAAGCAATCAAACAACTAATAGTTGTTAATCACAGTCAATCCCCGGCAATGGCGCCAAAACCTTGATGCGGTATTCTATAACCCATAAAATAACTGACAAGTGCACCGAGTCGTACCAAGTAATACCTTACGTGAGTAAGGGTCAATCCCACGAGGATTGATGGATCAAGCAACAATGATTGATTGATTGGCTTAGTTAGGCAAGCAGAAAATGGTTTTGAGATGTTTAAAAGGTTTAAGTTCGAACTCAGAATATCAAAAGGATAGACAAATAAATAAGTTGGGAATAAAATATTGAGAAAGCAGTTAAGGCTTTAGAGTTATCTATTTTCCGGATTAACTTTTCTTACTAACTAATTTAATTATGCAGGATTTAATTTATGGCAAACTGTATGTGACTAGACCCTAATTCCTTAGACCTTCCTAGTCTCCTCTAAAATTCATTAACTGTCAATTCCTTGGTCAATTAATTCCAATTAGAGGGTGATAATTAATTTCTAGTTTATATGCCACAAAAACTCTAATTATCCAAAAATAAAAGGATTATATGTCACGTATCCCGTTAAATCCAGATAATTAAAATTTAGGAGAATATGTTTTCAAACTGTTGTTCAAGTAAAGAGCTTTTCCAAGTTTTACAGGAACTCAAATAGAAAGAGGGTCATACTTCCGTTCCACCCATATTCATAAAATAAAGAGCGAAAACAATTCTTAAATTATAAATCCATGCATAAATTAAAATAGAAAAAGCAATAAAATCAATCCATACAAATAGACAGAGCTCCTAATCTTAACAGTGGAGGTTTAGTTGCTCATGGAATGTGGAATGTAAATTTGTATAGAATTTTCTAATGGAATCCCCTAATGGACTGTCTCCAATAGAAGAGAAGTCTCCCTTTTTTATAACTAATCCTAATTAATTTAAAATCTAATTTTAAAATTAAAATAATATCTTTTCCTATTTTAAAATCAAATTTGAATTTAAATCAGAATTAACTAACTACTCCGCGTCTTGTAACGTAGGGACCACTTGGCTTCACTGGATCCGCGCCTAACTTGGGTGCTAAAATGGGGCCCAGAAATTACCCCTCAGCGTTTTCTGTGTTTTCAGCACGTGGCGCATGTCACGCGTACGCGTCAGTCACGCGTACGCGTCGATGGTCTTTTTTGCGAGTCACGCGGACGCGTCGCTGTGAAAATCTTCAAATCACGCGTCCAGGTCAGTCACGCGCACGCGTCGCCGTGGAAAGCTCCAAATCACACGTACGCGTCAGTCACGCATACGCGTCGCTCCTCGCTGCCATCTTCTTTGATTCTTGTGCTGCAGAAACTCCATCAAATCCAGCTGAATGCTACGTAAAATAAACAAAATTACAAAAGACTCAAAGTAGCATCCATATTAGCTAAAAGATAATTAATTCTTTATTAAACTCAACAAATTAGATGCAAATTCACTAGGAAAAGATAGGAAAGATGCTCACGCATCACACACCTCCCTGCAATTCCTTGAGAGATGACCCGAGGTTTAAATACTTCGGTTATTAATTTTATTAGGGTTTGTTACTTGTGACAACCAAGTTTTTGTACAAAAGGATTCTTGTTGGTTTAGAAGTTATACTTTCAATGAGAACTTATTTGTGAATTTCTAGACCACGCAAGAATCCGTTCGTCAAGTGTTTATTAGTTTTGATGTGACAATAATGTATTCTTTGAGTTTCACGCTGATGGGTGTTGTGTCAAATCTCAGGAAACCAGTGATGTCATTCATGGAAAGGTTGACAAAGGAATGTACAAGTTTGTTAACTTCATTCCATCAAAAAAATCAGCACCTGCCTATGTCTCAGAAGTGCCTAGTAGTGACAAGTTCTTGCTTTGGCACAATAAATTAAGTCATCCAGCAAATAATGTAGTGTCATTTGTTTTGAAATCTTGTAATGTTCAGTTTGATGTCAATAAGTCAGTCTGTGGTGCTTGCTATTTGGAAAAGTCTCACCAATTACCTTTTTTTGTGTCCATAATAGCTTACAATGCAACTTTTGCAGTTAGTTTACTCTGACATTTGGGGTCCAGCCCCCACCCCTGACTCAAATTGAAATCATTACTTTGTGCTTTTTCTTGATGCCTACTCAAAATTCACCTGGTTATACTTGATTCGAATAAGGTCTCAACTCAAATCAGTATTTAATGCTTTCCATAAAATGATTGAATTGCAATTGAGTGCTAAACTTAAAGTACTTCAAACTGATAATGTTGCTGAATTTGTTACTTTATCTAAAGATTTACAGAATCAAGGAGTCGTGCATCAGTTTTCATGACCTTATGTACACCAACAAAATGGGAATGTGGAGAGAAAACATAGGCATGTGGTGGAGAAAGGCTTGGCCATGCTTCGTGGAGCTGGTATGACTATTCAATACTGGGGAGAGGCATTCACAGCAACTGCAAATCTAATAATAAATCAGCTGTCCACACCAACACTTGATAATTGCTCACCTGTTGAGAAGCTATTTGGTGAAGTCCCTGACTACAGCAGTCTCAAAGTGTTTGGCTGTCTCCGCTACCCTCATTTAAGGTCATACAATAGACACAAGCTTGACTTCAAGTCCTCCCCGTTTGTTTTTATTGCCTATAGTGCTATTCACAAAGGTTATAAATGCCTCACAAGTAGTGGCAAAGTTGTTATAACAAAAAATGTTGTCTTTGATGAAGACTGGTTCTCATTTAAAGAAGGAATATTTTTAGCTGAAACATCCCCTCTTGCAGAATCAGAATTAGCAATTACACATCCACCTATTATACCAATCCTTCCAAAGTACACACCACAACAATCACCCCCTGAACAGACACCCTTGCCAATTAGTCCAACTACATCAGTTCCTCTTAATCCCACTACCACTTCTCCCATGCCATACACAGAGGCCTCATCTTTTCCTCATTCTACATCATCAGCTCATACATAACCCTCTTCAGCTCCATTCACATTAGTTCTATGTTTTTTACCATTATCATCTCTCTCACATGCACCGATTGCACCATCCAACATTCCTATGCCTATAACTATTTCTAATTTAGAGATTGTTCTACCACCTGTTTCTGACCATAATATAACTCAGTCAAACAATATAAACACTCACCCCATGATCACAAGAACTAAGAATGGCATTGTTAAACCTAGAGCCCTACATGCCTCGGTTGAACCAAGGTCAATAAAGAAAGTACTAGCTCATACTGATTGGAAAAGAGATATGGATGCAGAATATAAAGCCTTATTGAGAAATCAAGCATGGAGATTGGTTGCTTTACCACCAAACAAAAAAGCAATTGGAAGTAAGTGAATTTTTTGAGTAAAGTATAATGCTGATGGAACTCTGCAGAAGCACAAGGCAAGATTTCTCTCAGAGACCAGGGTTTGACTTTACTGAGACCTACAGTCCAGTAGTAAAGCTAACCTTAATTTGCATAATCTTAACAGCAGCACTAGCAAGAGTGTGGAGCATCAGACAGTTGGATGTGAACAATACATTTTTGCATAGTGAAATGACTGTAAGTTGTGTACATGGTACAACCTCAAGGCTATGTAATCAAAGATGGAAGTCTTGTCTGCAAACTAACAAAAGCCTTATATGGTTTAAAGCAAACGCCCAGAGCAAGGTATCACAAGCTGTCCACTGTATTGCATCATCTAAGCTTCACTACCATAAAGTCAGATATATCTGTCTTCACAAAGTTCTCACTCAGTTCAAGCACATTTGTCTTGGTTTATGTTGATGATATTTTCATCACAAGCAGCTCTCAAGATGACATAGACTAAGTAATTCAGCAGCTATATAACAAGTTCGATTTAAAAAATATTGGGTGTCTACACTACTTTGTAGGGATTCAAGTTTTCATTACGCATAACAATGGACTTTTGCTTACACAGGAGAAGTATGTGAAGGATTTGCTGGTGAAAATTGGAATGACTGGGTGCAAACCATGCCATACTCCACTGCTATCATCAGTAAAGTTCTCAACTTTTGGAGGAGCAGTGTTTGATAATCCAAGGCTATACAGGTTAGTGGTTGGTAGCTTGCAGTATCTAACAATTATTAGGCCTAAGTTATCTTATGTAATTAGCAAAGTCTCTCAATTTCTACAAAATTTTTTAGTTGAACATTGGAAGCTTGTAAAATGGGTTTTGAGATATGTGAGTGGAACAAGTCATTTTGGTCTTCAACTGCATCAAAGCAAGACCATAGAAGTTACCACTTATAGTGATTCCGATTGGGGGGACATCTTGATGATAGAAAATCAATAGGAGAATTCTGTGTATTCTTAGGTGAAAATCTTGTATCATGGAGTGCAAAGAAGCAAACTGTAGTTGCTCGATCCAGCAATGAGGTTGAATATCGGGCCATGGCTGATCTTATGGAAGAACTAGTTTGGATAAAGAATTTTCTGCTTGAACTGAAGATTGAGGGCTCAGCACCCCCAAGATGTACTATGATAATCTTAGCACAATATTATTGGCTGCCAATCCCATTTTGCACTCGAAGTCTAAGCACTTTGAGACGGATCAGCACTTTGTCACGGACTATGTGACAAGAAAAGTAATTGAAGTCAGTCACATTCCTGATTCAGTGCAACTAGCTGATGTCTTTACCAAGCCACTTTCCAGTGTTGTGTTCTTGCAATTTCAAGAGTTACTTAATGTAGCAGTTAGTAGAGTGCCACCAAAGAGACATCAATACGAATATAGGGACTGGGTTTAGTAGACAAGCAAAAAAGAAAGGACAAAGGAAGAATTAGAAAAGTCAGATGGTAATAATGATGAAGAGGATCTGTACAGCAACAAAAAGAAAAATTGTACAACAACAAAAGATATTCAACAAATTAAAAGGTCGGAAAGTAGGGATAATATTAGAGTGTAGAATAAAGTCAATTAAGTGTGCTAAGAGTTAGTTATGAGTTAAAAGTTTGTTAGTCTCTGTAATCACTAAAAGTGTGCCATCTGTCTATTATGCTGCTATATATAGCAGGATTTTATAACTAACTAAGCAATTGAAGATTTCATTTCTCAAAACAAAAAGTAAACTATGTTTTCTCCTTTTTTCTACTCTCATTTAGTTTTTCCTTTTTTTTTCTTTTTGTACAGAGTTTGATACTTTGCAATTTAATATATTAAATACGTATACAATTTACTTTACTATGTGATAATATATATAAAAATAATTTATTCTCTCATTTACAAAAAGTATAAAAGTAATTGTCAATATAAATTCAATGCAATTCATTGTTTAATTATGAGATAAGTCTTAAAGTAGTTCCTGAACTTGCACTAGAGTTTTATAGTAGTCCCTGAACTTAAAAGTTACCCATATTCGTCTCTGTAGTTGCACTTCGGGACTCAAATTTGTCCTTCCGACACATTCTGTCCACCTAACACTACCGAAAAGCTGATCTGGACTCCTCCGTGACACGCTGGCCAGGTAATGGCTAGCTGACGTGGATTAGTAAACTTTTATGGTGCAATTTGATCCCTAAATCAAAATTAAAAATTTTAATCTCCAAATTTAATTATCATTCTCTTCTCTACTATAGTAACCCCCTCTCTTTTCTTCTCTTCTCTTCTCCATATGGATGTGAAAGAGACTACAAATTACAACTTCATTGAAAGTACGTATATGTTTTGTTAATTAAAAGTCACATACTATCTCTTTGTATTTAACATTTTATACACTCATTTAACTCTAGTTTAATTAAAATGTTTTACAAAATTTAATTTTATATTTTTATATGATTTTACAAAAATCTGTCTCTTGTATTTACGGAATTAAAAAGTTACAACGTTATTATTATATACTACATTACATTTCCTTTTGAATCCTATTCCAAAATAACCATGCATCATGTTACAACATAATAACTTAGGATCATATATATATTTTTAATTATACATAGTGGTCATTATAGATAAATTATTCAATTTAATTATAGAAGTGATACTTAGTTTTGTAATTGAAATTTTTAGTAATTGTCAAAATAGTCGTTGACTTTACAAATAATCAAATTGATCCTTAAATTTATAAATAGTGAATCTTTATTTTTTTCTAATTTAACTATCATTCACATAGTATTAATATAAAGTGTTATATTATGTCATTTTAAATCGTATGACATCTCCATTAAAATGACGTGTTTAAAATTTTATTATAATTAAATAGATATTTTAAATTAATTAAGGATAATATTAGAGAAACAAAAAAATAGCAAAAATTTACCTAATATAATATTTATTAGTTTAGTCTCTAATTAATAAAAAACTAATTAAGCAAAATAAATATAATTAACTAATTTAAGACACTAATTTAATCATATTAAAATATTAATCATATCATCTTTTTATTTGCAAATATATTATACTCACATTTTAACATTTTGTATCAACATTAGAGATGAGTTGAGATTCACAATTTATGAATTTAGGAATCAATGTAGTCATTTTTAAAAGTCAACAAATTTTTATGAGCGTTCACAATTTTAAAAACTAAACTTTGTATTATTTCTTTAATTATATATATCACATAACTTTTTTTATGTTATAATCTCACCATCTTTCTTACAGAAAAAAGGGATAAAAGCGGTTAAACTTGTTCAAATAATGGTCGTTGTTGTTATTATTATAAGATACTTTAACTAAAAATAAACAAAAAAAAAATCTTGTGAGTTTGGGATATGAAGATCTATGCCTGTAAAGAAAAGAGGAATTACTGTAGAGAATAATGATTAAATTTGGGGATTAAAATTTTTATTTTTGATTTAGGGACTAAATTGCACCATAAAAGTTTACTAATCCACATCAGCTAGCCGTTACCTGGCCAGCGTGTCATGGAGGAGTCCAGATCAGCTTTCTGGTGGTGCCAGGTGGACAAAATATGCCAGAAGGACGAATCTGAGTCCCGGAGTGTAACTTCAGGGACAAATCTAAATAATTTTTAAGTTCAGGGACTACTATAAAGTTCGAGTGCAACTTCAATGATCACTTTGAGACTTATCTCAAATTTGAAATCAACGGATAAATACATTGGCTAATTGTTTTGGGGGATAAAATTTGGTTAAATTAATAACATAGATGAACCACGTGTCCAACGTATATTTCTTGATTAATTATTGGATGAAGTATTAAATTGGTCCCTTACGTTTGAGCATAATCCTATTTTAGTTCTTAAGGTTTAAAATGACCTATTTGAATCCAGAAAAGTTTCATTTAACTTTAATGTAGTTCCACCGTGATGTTAAAGTTAAATAATTAACGAAATATTCTACATGATAGTAGTGTAAGAATAAGGTCGATAATCTGGAGATCAAGTACAAGTTCCAGAGGTACAAAATTAACTGTGGATGCATCAATATATTTATTTATCATTTTTATTACAATTTAAATGAAATATTTTCTATAAAACTAAAGAGAATGATAAATAAATGTATTGATGTATCCACAGTTAATTTTGTGTCTTTGGAGATTTTACTTGTTCTCCAGATTATCGATCTTGTTCTTGTCTGCTGTCATGTAGGGCATTTCATTAATTATTTACGGTAGGATTACATTGAAACTAAATGAAACTTTTATGGATTCAAATAGGACATTTTAAATTTTAAGGACCAAAACAAAATTATGCTCAAACGTAAGAGACCAATTTAATACTTTACCCTTAATTATTTGACCATAATACATATACGAGTCCTAATCCAAAAGAAAAATGCTACTTGTACAATAAAATTCAGTCTTTGATCAGCCTTTAATATTATTTAATTATTTTTTAATTAAAACATATTCCTATTTTTTAGATACACATTTATAATTAAGATTAATTTAAATTTTAAAAACTAAAATTTTTCTAACTTCATACCCACTTCATAGTTAGTTATTGTTTTCTTCTTTTATATTCCTTCTCTCTATGTAACACGATTTTTTTCTTTCTTCTATTCTTTTATCTCGTTCTCCGCTTCTTTTGTACAGTGGCTGTAATTTCTTTTTCAATTGTAACACATCTAAAATTATTAACTTATACAGAAAATATTTTTAAAACACATCCAAAATTATAAATTTAAAATTTAAATTTAAACATTAAAAAATAATTATAACACATTTAAAATTATGAAGTGATACACAAAATATTTCTAAAACACATTCAAAATCATAAATAAAAAATTAAACTTTTGCAGTGGCTGTAATTGCAGATATAACAGTGTTGACAATTTGAGGATTGTGATTCTTTAAGTTGTTCTTCTACCTAAACCATTCTCCAATACAAATTAGGATGTTGTACATGGCATGCAAAATAAATGTGATTGAATAACTAAACAGATACATACGGTTAACTATGAATCACTTTCTCTTAAACACATCCAAAATACCTAAGGTCCACTTCCGACGAAGAAGGATTAGCGACGCTGATGAGGACTAACGCGACAAAAAGTAGGACGAAGCGAGGCTGTGGACTGAGCGGTGAGGAGGAAGGCGATGCCAAAGACGAGTGATGCGGACAACGGTGTTGTAGAGAAACGGCAAAGCGGAAGAACGGCACTGGAGATGACGCGGCGGCGCCAAGGAGAATGGCGATGCGGACGAATAATCATATGGACGAATTAAAATCTTTAATTTTATTAAATTTATATTTTTAGAAGTGTATTTAACTGATAATCTATTAATAATTAAAAATAATAAAATTAAAACAGAAATTTTAAATTTTAAATTTTAAATTTATTTAATTTGTATTTTAAATATGTATTCAATTTTAAAAGACATTAAAATTATTTAGATGTGTTTATTTTATTTTTTTAATTATTATAATAAAAAGTCAAATATTATATAATTTTTAAAGAATAGTTAGCGGAATTGAATCCAAAATTAAAAGCAGAAGATCCGTACGGAATACTCAGCTAGAGGAACTCCTATACGCACTGTAATAACTCTGTTCCTTATAAATTTGCTCGAGAAAGTGACTACTGTTCCTTTTCCTTCTAGGTTTTCTCGAGAAAATTAAATATCAATTGACTTGTATTTCACTTGTAGCTATATGGCCGCAAAGGATTGGTTTTTCTCTGCTTTGTTGTGAATTCTTTTTCCCTCCTTGAATCATAAGGAAAATGTGATAGTGACATTATAACCTTCATTTATTAATTTGTTGAAAATGTCAATCCGTGAAGATATAGCTATTAATTTCCATGACAATTACCCCCCCCCCCCTTTTTTTTTTCTTTATACACAGTTGTGCACTTGTGCTGTCGTGCATAACAATTACGTTTTACAATTCAAATTGTTTTAAAGTCAAATCTGTAAAATGGAATTGACAATTCAAATTGTTTTGATTGGTAATTTGGTATGTATGTTAGCTAGTTACGAATGTCATTTGCAATTTTTCTTCCTCTCTTGTGTTATTTTGAGATGCTAATAATTTATTATATTTATAAGAGACGAAAAAAATATTTGTTATCTAACTTTTTTCTCTCTTATTTTAATTCTTAATTCTCTCATTAATTAACTCAATGATATTATATGTACAAGTTTTTTTATTTTCACGCTTTTTCAATACATAAATTTAATTATAAAATACGTAAATTTTGTTATAACACACAAAAATTTTGTTACAGATTACATACAGTACAAAATTTGTATATAACACATAAATGTATAGATATAACATAAAAAATTTTACATATAATATAAATTTATTTAATATAAATAAAAAACTTTTATGATGTGCACTAATTTTTTTTGTTGTGCACTAAATTTTTTGTATTATGTATTAAAATTTTTGTCCTCAATATTTTTTATGAACATAAATACAAAAAAAATGATGACGATAATATGGTGGGTGATGATGATGACAATAAAAAGAAAGTAATGATGGCAATAAAAAGAAGGTAATGATGACAGTGACAATGACAACAACATGATAATAATGGTAAAGAAAGAAATATGTAAAAGAAAAACAAAGGAGAAAAGAGAGAAAAAAAAAAAGAAAAAAAAGAAACAACACCAAAGTATACATATATACAAAGAAAAAGAAACATGTAATGTCTTAATTAAAAATTTGATTTAAAAATATTTGGACTTTTAGATTAATTGTAGTTCATTATACAATTTTTTTAGAAAAAAAAGTATATTTCTATTAATGCTGTTTTATTTTTTAAGTTCTAACAAAAAAATACTAAAATGATACTACTAGTAGTAATATATGGATTTAATTAGAAAGCTATTACTTTTTAATCAATAAACATTTTTTAACCAACAATTGAAAAAGAAAGAAATTAGAAAGAGAAAAGAAAAATATTTTGACAAATTACTTGATGTTGTAGAAAAAATTAGTTGATTATTCTTAAACTTTAACACCACATACTGCGACTTTGATGCAACACTGAGCAAAAATTTAATGAAAAATAAAAAAGAGAAGTCGATCTAATTATACATAAGATAATAATAGGTAAAAAATAAAAAATAAAAAATAAAAAGATAACATCGAAATAAAGAAGATAACATCAAACGCTGGCCTAAAAGTCAAGATTTTTTTAAAAATACGTATTTAACAGCAGCCATACGTGGAATTTTCTGTTAAGGAGCAGATTTAATTTGTTATTTCTATGGAAGAAATAAAAACATTGTATACGTTACGTTAATCACATGGTTATTAATCGACCTTGACGGTCTGATTAATCTAACGTAATCCCTTGCCTTTTTTTGTTTCTTTTTAAATAAGAGGTTGGAGTATATTACTCCTAGTGAGAAAAACAAATTCGCTCTATTTATTAATATACTTTAAAATTGTTTCTAATTCGGAAATTTACCATTATTTTGGTTCCTGATATTTGGTTTATAATTCAAAAGTACAAGTGACTGAATTATAATAGACAGTGTTAACATACAAAAGTGGAATTGCAATACATTTCAAATGTTAGAAGTAAAATTGGTACAAACTCAATGTACATTAAAAATATTTTATAATATTCTTGCAAATATTACAGACAAAATACATATACTCTATTCTAAATTATTTTTAAAAAATAATAGCTTATTCGTCCTAACTTTTAAAAAAGTTTTGACGATTACAATAATTGATTATATTATTATTTGACGAATGAAATTTTCACTCAAGCGATTCGATTTGATTAATTTTTATCAATTTTAATTTATTTTTATTGAATTTAACCGCTTCTTGTCAGTTCTTAACTTAAAATAATTTTAAAATTAAATTGGACTGATTAGAGTTTAATTTATCAATTTTTCGGTTGAATTGATCAATTCAGTTCAACTTTAATAATTATGCTTGATATAATATGATAATTCTGAAAGATGCGTAATTGGTAAAAATAAATTAGTTGTTGAGTGCTTACCAGAGTGGAGTTAACAGATCGGTAGGAATCCAAGGGCAGTATGTATGGATTAGCGTTGTGGTCAACAAGTTAGTTGGAGAGAGATACCTGCAAGGCCACTCCAATACCTAAGTCAGTATAGCTGCGTTAGTCAGTATGGCTGTGTTTGTTTACAAACATGAGACACTAAAACAGAGATACACACAATTATATTTGGCAGATGAGACATGAACAAAAATATTGTATATAGAAATACTAAGAAGAGACACAATTCCTTTTTTATTTTTTCCTTATTATTCTCATCAATTTTTCATAGTTATATTTTTTATCGCTATATTTTTCTTCCTAAATTTTTGTATGAAAAAAATGGAGTAAATTAGACTTTCATAATTTTTATTCTTGTTTATCACCAAATAAAATACAAGAATACTAATTTTTATTCTCTGTCTTTTATATCTTATTCTCAATGTCTTGTCTTATCCTGTTCTCAGAATGAAATGCAGCCTATATGTTTAAGAGAAATGGGCTAGCAATTTGGAAGAGTAGATCATACTTCGAGGAGAGTGGAGAGCTCCCTTTTTATATTAGGAGTTGCTAACTCGTATCTAGGGTTTTTCCTCAGATCCTCCATGTCAGTAGTTTGATACGACTCAGATCTTTCCTAGATATCATGAATTTTCTTAGCTGTCAGTTCTGAAACCTTTCAGAAGTAATAAGATCATCAAGTATCTTATAAATTGGGACACCCTAGTAAGTCCACATCCGTTTTGGTCCAAAAGGGTGAGTCCAGAACACTATCCCTAACGCGAGAGGTCATGAGGCCACAGGCTACCGTGTTCTCCAATAATCGTTAAGGACCATGAGAGTAGGTAGACTCGTCCTGGTGTCGGTTCGTAATATTAGAAGATCGTTCTGGAGCTTCTAGACCTTCTGATCATGATTTGATGTTGTATGCTGTTGTTTGCTTTTTCCGAGGGCAACACATTGATTAGAGTGTAGTTAATGGGTATTAATTGCAATTTTTACACGTCTTGGTGAAAAGTCCATTTTACCCCTCATCTATTTTTAAATCCTTGATGAAAAGTTCTAATTGTCCCTCGTTATTACATTTTCCTCGCGTGTTTTGCGAAGGGTGAGGGGAGCTTGCATTTTTTTCTTTTTTCGATTTTCCTCTTCCCTCGTACTTCTCTTTCACATATCTTCTTTATTTCTCTTTCCTAATTGTTTTCACACTCCAACTGTGATCTTTGTTACTATTCTCAGCAATTCTCATTTAGCACTTCTACTTCTTCGATCACATGCAAGTGTTTTCTGCTATTTTTTTGCTGAAAATTGGCTTTTATTTCTGGTTTTTATGTCGTCTCCAATCCCTTTAATTTCTTTGTTTTTAGTTTCATTCTAGATGAAGTAGTTTAGATATGAAGGGGTGTCACTACACTTTTTGGTGTAGATTAACATAGTTTTGAGTAGCATAAAACAAAAAAATATCTATAATTTTAGGCTAATGATGATGGTGCCCCCGTTGTAGGTTATGGCAAGAAGAAGGACCGATTTGGCTCCTCAAAACCTTATCTTCCTAGATCATGCGTTCATGCCCAGTCCTGCTAATGTATCTCTGATGTTTTGGGCACTCTCTCTCGACACACCAAGGTCGACCTTCAGGAGTTTCGTGATGACAGAGTGATATGTACAGGTGGCGAGGTAGAGCAGCAATATAAGCTCCTTCTCCCTGGGGGATCAAGAGTGAGTTTCCTACCTAAACTTGTCCGCCTCTCGTGTTCCTGATTAGATGTGGTTTTACAAACCCATGTTTATAGTGTTAGGAGTGAGGTTCTCTTTTCGTGTGTAGTCTCTTCAAAATTGTTGTGTGGTTGCCCTCTCATAACTCCACCCCAACAGCTAGACAACTATTCGTGGCTTTGAGCTGGTTTGCGAATTTTGGAAATTTTTGCTGTTGTAGAGGTGTTCCTCTACTTCTTCCTGGTCACCGTATTAAATCGGGAAGGGAAACATTAGAAATGCTACATGTCTTTTCGAGCTGTTCAGAATCAAAAGATCTTTGGGCTCTTCGAAGATTTCTTTCATGGGTTTAAAGAACAGTACTTCAAAGTAAGGTTGGCCTGAGGGCACCACCCCTTTTGGTTAACCTAGGAAGGTGAAAGACGGTTTTCGACATACTGAAATTTCAGCACGAAGGCCAATTATTTGATAAAAGTGACTTATAAGGGGCTGGAACAAGAAGGTCGGAACATCGTGGGCGTTCTGACCGCAATATTTGGTTCTAAGGCTTTAAATCCCTAATTAGTCATAGAAAACCGGAAACCCGATTGTCTTCATATTAGTAACTCTTTTTCTCAATTATTTTACTTCTCTTAACTTAGAGCATTTTTTCCTTACAACTAATCTTTATTTTCTTTCATTTTGTAGTTGAGATGTCCGGTGGCAATACAATTTTGTCATAGTTGATGGCTAACATCCTCATCAAGGAGGAAGAGGATGAGAAAGTTCTTTAGGAAGAGAAAAACTCATAAACAAGGAGGTTCTCCTAAGAGACAGCGTATATAAAATAGCATTGTGGTTAGAAAAACAGACAAAAAGATACTTGTAAAGCCATTCTGACGTCTAAGTCAGTATATATTCAAGAAAAATGGACTAATAATTGAGTGAGAGTATATCATATCTCGAGGGAAGGTGGAGCTCTCCTTTTATATCAGGAGCCATTACTCCATATCTAGAGTTTTTTTTTTTTCCAAATTCTCCACGTTAGCAGTCTAGCATGACTCAAATCTTTCTTAGATTTAAGTGATTTTCTTCGTTGTCAGTTCTAGAACCTTCTATAAGTAATAGGATCATCGAGTATCTTATAAACTAGAACATCCTTGTAGGGCTCACATTCATTTTGGGCTGAAAAGGTGAGTTTGGAATATTAGTTAGTAGGATTTTTAAGATATATATTTATGACAAAAAAACATAAATTAAGATTATCAATTAAAATAATTTATAAAAAAAAACAAAATTTAAGTTTTTAATACGTTTATTGTATATTTATTTATTAACACTAAAATTAACAATTAATAATAATAAAGTAGAGAGAATTATAAAATAATAAAGTAAATGATTAGTATTATTGAAGTTATAATTTTTTTTCTCATGTGTATGTGTTATTATTTTAATTTAAGAATGATTAAATTTATTTTTATTTAAAAGTGTTTGATCTTCGGTTTTAATATTATATGTCTTTAAGAAGCATAACATAATCATTTTAATATTCATGATCGATGATGAGGTTGTGTCTTCCACGTCATTCGGGTACATTCTTTATAGATGAGGTTGTCTTTGATTGGTCCAATTTGTTTCAGAACTTTTGGGTTTCGCGGTTTATTGAGTTTTATAAAAGTTTAATTAATCGGTTAGTTTTTATAAATTTTTTGTTTAATTTATAATTAAAATTTTATATTTTTAATTAAATTTTTATATTATTTTTAATTTTATAATTAAATTTTTATAAATTTTTATGATTGCGTTTTACAAATAATTTATACTAACGTACCTATTTTTTTAATTTTAATTTTTTTACTTATTTTTTTTTATCGTTTTTCCATACTATGGATGTTGTTTTTTTTTATTTTTTTTTTACATATTGTTATTTTTTTATAAAATTTTTAATGTTTATTGTTTATATAAATTTTTTTAAATATTTATGAAATATTTTTTATTTAAATTTGTATAATTTTTACTGTATATTCTTAAATTAATATGTACTTTATTATTATTTATATTTTTTATAATATAAATTATTGATACCATTCAAAAAATTAAATTCAATAAAAAAGTACTAAAATATTATGATCAAAATAGTATTAAATTTCATACAAATTATTATTTTAATTATGAAATTTTTATTATTTTTATTTATATAAATTCTCTTTTATTATTTGTTATTTTTCATTTTTATTTTAGTATTATATAATTTTATAATGTGATTCTTATGCAGAGGTGGAGGAGGCTAGTGTTAGGAAAGGGAGGAAATTACCTTTTAAATTAAAAATTTTAATATATAAAGGTCACTAATTTTTATATTAGCCTTCCAATTTTAATTTTTTTAGAGTTATATTTTTATTTTAGTCTCTTCTTAAAAATTATTATAACTCTGTCCTGTATTTATGTATTATGTTTATTATCATTAATTTTTTTATAATATAAATTATTATCTCATTACGTAGTGCAAATTAAACAAAAAATTAAACATAAATAATAATAATAAATTATATTTTAAAAAAATATTATATAAGAAAATACTAGAAAAAATTAAAAATTAATCATATTTAAAAAATAACATAGTTAATGAAATATTTTTATATTCTTTTTAGTAATTATTTATATAAAAATAATTTTAATTAATATTATTAAAATAATATTTATTTTATCAAAATTAATTTTAATATAAAATTATCAAATATAAATTATATTACATAAATTTATTTTTACTCAAAATTAATTATATAAAATCAAATTTATTCAAATTTTAGTTTGATAAATGTCAATCCAAACATATACTAAATAAAAAATGGCTTTCTTGTACGTGAGAAATATATATATATATATATATTGATGAAGAACAATTATTGTGATAATCTATCACATGACATGGTAAGTACCAACTATAAATTTGGCGACACCAGATCTAGACCCTCATACACGCCTTCAATTTTTTTCTATTTTCAAAGAATACGTTTCTCACTTTTCAAAATCCTATTCGTTTGTAGTCACCAAAAAAAAAAATTATTTGTACATTAAAATCAGTCATTAATAAAATCAGTCACTAATATATTTATATATAAATATATGTATAATTTAATTTATTTTTAATATATATTTATATTTTAGTATTATTTTATATTGATGACTAATTTTGATAACTAAATTTAGTATACACATAACATAATCTTAAAAAAAATTCTATTCCTCGCTAGTTTATTTCTCTCTCTTTGGCTGTCCGTACGATGCATCAGCAATGACAGAATGGCATCTCAATTATTTAAAAACATATTTATAATAATTATTGGACTGAACAGAACATCAACCATGCATTGAAAAAAAAAATGAACATGTATGGTCCCAAAATATCAAATTATTAGAAATCGAGTGAGTGTAGTTTCTATGATGCACAGATATATACATAAATACGAAATACGATATAATACAGAACACATATAGACACATTAATTTTAAAATTTTGTAAAACACAAAAATATAGTATATATATAAAATATAAAATATTTTTTAAATAAATTATAATAATATTTTAATATTTTATTAATATTAAAATATAAAATAATTTTTTAACTATTTTTAATATTTTTTTAACTATTAAAAGTAGTTTGTTTGTCTGCCTTTGTGACGAGGTAGGGTCTTACGTTGTCACACTTTACGCTCACTAGAAAATATTATATTATTATCAATAAAAATCCTCGTATATCTGAATTTAAGAAATTGGATTTTTTTTCGTTTTGATTCTCTCCTCTAATTGATTTTTTCTGTCAATTTTATACTCTTAATTGCATTGTTTGGGGGTGGAGGGGGTTTCAAAGTCCTCCTATTTACAATCCTTGCTCAAGTTCTTTATTTCTGTATTCTAAAATCACTCATTTTTTGTTCAAGAAAATCATACTAATTACTCATCACAACAACCTATTGAGTTTTCGGTCTGAAGTTTTGTTGTTATAAGCCCACCAAAATTTTGTGGACTCGAAACCCGTTTGTAAATAATGGGCGAGTCTTATGTTATTATATATGTGGCCCATTAGATTAGTTTCGTTTTTTGGTAGGTAATGGAGTTTATTTATATATAGAATTTTAAACTCGCACGTAGATATTAAGGTACGGTTTAGAAGCAGAAATATGGATAATACATGGAAGCAGAAACATGCATAATATATTTTTAAAAAATGTTTGGAAGCAGAAATATGGACACTAAACACATTATTTTCGAAACAGTTTTTTATAATTTTGTGTTCAATCTTTTACGAAGGACAATTATAAACATGGAATTTGAGAGAGAGACACGGACTTTTTTTATGATTTTTTTTCTTTTTATCTATAGATATTTTTTATTATTCTACTGTTACCCCTTCTTATTTTTCCTAATTTGCGTTGTTCTCAAAAACATATTTTCTTCTCTATGTTCTTTCTCTATTTCTATGTTCTCCTTCTTTTGTTAGGTACTCTTTTCTTTTTATAAAATTTTTTATTAGGTTGGATAATTCATTCCTTCTTATCGTTGTTACTTCAATATCATTTTAACATTGTATTATATTATTTGATTTGTAATAAAAATAATAACAAAAATAATTAATTTTAAAATTTTTGAAAGATAAATATTATCAAAGGTAAAATTGATCTTTTAAAATACTAAAAAATAATTTATAAGTTGTAATTGATTTTATATAATTTAAAAGAATTAATTTTTTGAAAAGAAAAATTAATTTTTAGATAGAAAAAAGTTAATTTTCTAAATAAAAATAGATTTTTATGTGCAAAAACTAATTTTTTTCATATAAAAATGGATTCTTTTTTAAAACTGATTTTTTATTTAAAATTAATTTAACTTATTAACCTAAACGAACTTTTTTATTAATCGAACTCAGATTTATTTCTTTGTTAATATTAACCATATGTATTCCTACATATTAATAATAAATTTAAAAATAAAATAATTATATTTATAAATTTTATTTTAATATAAATACTATTATATAATTTTTTATTAAAATTTTTTTGCCCCTTCAAACATTTTTTTTCAAGTTCTACTTTTATTTTCTATTAAATTAGTTTGTACTTGATGCAGAAAATTTTGAATCACATGGCTATTTTAGTTATTTCATATAATATTTTAGTCTTGTCCATGTGTATCTAAATATAATACTGGACATTACATTAGTGTCTTGTACATCATATCCAAACACAATACACAAACAATAATTTTCAATGTCTTCGTCCTATTGTCTCTGTCTCAATGTCATGTTCTGCTCTGTCTTTAAAAACAAACGCTACCTAAGGGCTGATTTTTTTTATATGAGTTTCATATGTGAGTTAGCCTTAGTTAGGGAATGTTGGGGGAATTTACAGTGGTGTGACGGCATTGAAATTTTGTTTTTTAGTGGGAAGAAATCGGACCGTTCGATTTCATTGCGGAGAGAGAGAGAACAAATCGGACGGTCCGATTTGTTCGAGGTAGAGCATTAGGGATACTGAAATCGGTCTCAGTGATTTCAGGATAGAGAAAATTGCTTGAAACTAATCGGACGGTCCGATTAGTGTTGTTGAAAATTTTGAAATGCGAAGACGCGGTCGGACTGTCCGATTTGCTTGTTGCTGCTGTATACATAAAAGTTACCTTGAGAACTCCCCAATAGTTTGTCTTCCTCTTCGTCCCGAGCAAAAAACCAGGAAGTTATGTAGCTTTTCTTCCATGATTCTCCATCTTCTTCATTCTTGCAGAAAAAAAAATAGTGTGATTGAGAGTAGTTAGTATATCACTGATAGTATGGATGATAGAATTAGTTTGAAAATATATTGTTTTGGGCAGATTTTATTACAAATGTATGAAGGAGTTCAATTTGTATGTGAAAATCCGTTAGATGTTGTTATTCCATACACATTGTCGTTTGAGGAATTAAAAGGTGTGATTTGTGAGAAGATAGATCCTCATTTATCTAGGAGAGTGTCGTGTATTTTGTACAAGTATCCTTTATCCGTTAGATGTTGTTATTCCATACACATTGTCGTTTGAGGAATTAAAAGGTGTGATTTGTGAGAAGATAGATCCTCATTTATCTAGGAGAGTGTCGTGTATTTTGTACAAGTATCCTTTATCCGTGTTCGGTGGGTTCGTACAATTTCAAACCAAGTACGTAACGGATGAAGCGAACATGCATGAAATATTTTCAATGTATATTGAAAATTGCCATCGAATGTCGTGCATCGAGCTGTACATTGAGTTCGAGCAGTCGGAAGCGGACCGAAATATTGAATTGGAAGATTATGATAGTGATAGCGAGGAGAAATTTGAAAGTCATTATGAGATTGTTGGTTTGGGTGAAGAAGAAGATGAAGCTGATGGCACTGTGAATGAAAATGTGGCGGAGGTCGCAAATGTATTGGCAAACCAACAACCGTTTCAAGAGCCTTCTTTTATGCGGTCGTTGGATTTGGAGGCTATGTATGCACCGGAATTTCCTCAATACATGAATGCAAGTATGTAAAGAAAGATAGTTATGTGATATGTGAATTACAATTTGTGTAACATGCCTTTGATTATTTTATTAGTTATTAGTTATTTAGTATGGACTATATTTACTAGGTATTTAGGTAGATAAGATAGCTAAAATGTAGACTATAATTATATCTATAAAAATGTAGATTATTATTATTTACGAGAATACGTATATTGCTGTGTGATTGTAGCTGAGCTTCCTATTGTGATGGATGGTGAATTCACGGTTGGAACGGAATTTAGTTTAAGGGAGGCAGTAATCAAGGCGATGAAGGATTATACCATTCGTAGAGGTGTAGACTATAGGGTGTATGAGTCAGAACCGACGACATTCTATGCTAAATGTACACAATCTGGCGCAGGTTATGATTGGTTGATCAGGGTTACCAAAATGTAGAAGAAGTACTGTTGGGAGATAAGAAGGTACAATGGTAGTCACACTTGTACCAGATCTAGTATTTCTCAAGACTATTCGAAACTGGATTCCAAGACAGTTGCACATTTGAAAGATATAAGCGGCACTGTGACACTCCAACAACTAAATGCTGACGGATGTCTACAGGAATCACGCCGGCTCAATGTGGTCAATGCCATAAGCCTGCCACAAAAACTGGACACATCGAGACTATCAGATGACTACACAACAATTAATTCATTTATCAAATTACAGCAAGTACTAGTAGTTTACAACGTACATGTCCTTCTTGCATATCATTCAACAACCTCCTGTAGTGTGCAAGCGTATGATATCGGTAAGCATAATTTCCACGTTCCCAGTTGCGCCACCTGTCGTAAAAAATTTCTTATTTAACTAATTGTGTAAAAAATAAAATACAATTTCTAGTAGAGATCTCAACGCATACATTAATTCATTTTACCTATTTGCTATCGGAAACAGTCGGGATTGCCAGGAATCGGGGCGAGAAATGGGAGACGGATCTAAGCCCAAGTAAGCAAAAGTGTAAGCGGACCCTCCATCTCCTTGCAGTCGACACGAGTTGTCCTACTACACAATGATCTGTTCAAGTGCGCGAGGCATACCGAACCCCAACTATACTGTATGATCCCCGCAAAGTTGCGGAGCAAAGACAAAAATTTCCAAAGCACCGCTGCACCAGACTTGTCACCAAACAGAATTGTTCCAAATAACATTATGTGACACTTGACATACCTCTGAATCTGAATATCATTAGTCAACACTGTGCGATCCTTCAAACCCCTAATCCACGTCAGTTTTATAAAGCTTCCTCTACAGTCCGTCTTTCTCGGTGCAACACCAAAGTGATGCAAGCACTCGACCTCCAAGGCCTCAAAACTACTCATGGTTGGTCCTGTAATCGGAATTTCGTTTGTCGACAGACTGAGAATCATCGCCACATCCTCCAACGACACATCACACTCACCAATCGGAAAATGAAATGTGTGAGTCTCTGGCCGCCATCTCTCGATGAGAGCATTAATCATTGCTAACTGGCATTGAACGACTCCAATCTGAGAGACATGGTAAAAACCAATCTCTTGTAAATGCGCCTCAACAATTGGATTGTACGAATCTGACGATAAAAAATGATCACATATCAACATCCAATCATATCAACATCCATTATATATATATATATATATATATATATATATATATATATATATATATATATATATATATATATATAATGGAGCATAATCATATTATTGACATTACAAAGCAGATATATAATAATAATAACATCATAACCAGAATAATATTATTATTTCCATATTATTGTTATTATTATTATTATTATTATTATTATTATTATTATTATTATTATTATTATTATAGTAAAAGACATTTTCGTCCCTGACCTTTTTTTTCGTGGATATTTTAGTCCTCAAGCAATGGAAAATACATTAAAGTCCCTGACCCTTGAAAAACGTGGACATTTATGTCCTTCCGTTGAATTTAGCCGTTTGCACTGGACGGAAAAGGTTGAGCTGGCAGAGGTGGCGTTGAGGTAGCACGTAACGGAAGCCAGGTGGCATGGAGCATTTTGTAACAGGACATATAAGTCCATGGAGACAAAACGACGCCGTTTTTGTATCCTCCCCCATTCTTTCAAATTTCTCTACCCTTTTCTTCTTTCTTCTTCCCTTTTCCCTTCCATTCTTCTTCCTCACCCCTGCCTCCATCACCGCCGCACAGCCGCGCCTCCGTCAGCCACCATCAACGCCGGCGACCTCCTCCTTCCTCTCTTTTTGCATCTTCTTCCCTTTCTCACTCCCTTACTCCCATTAGTCTCTCTCTCTTCTCACCCTCCTTCCACCCACCATTCGTCCGCGACAACCTTCTCGGCGACCCACTACCGCCGCGCCGTCGCCTCTCTGCACCCAAACTGAAATAAGTAAACACACACCCCGTTAAAGTGTGCAGATTCGTCTACACCAGACAGTGTAAACTAACTTTTATTAAAGCACACTAGACTGTGACAGAAGGACAACAAAATTTTGAAAGATATGATTTAAAGGCTAATCTCATATTCATGGTCTTAATTTGGAACTACACACTTGAACCCACTAAAAACATGAATAAGGAGATAAGGTAATAAGTTGAAGCACATATTAATGGTCTATAGAATACTGAGAGATGAATGGTGTCAGGATTGCATATATATGTATAAAATCAGTATCCAACAAAGTCAATGCAGATTCAGACTTACCATGCTTGGATCTTCACTTCCTTGTGGCATGTCAGTTTCGATATTTAGGTAGTTCAACTCTAAATTAAACTTCATGTTAGCTAGAGTTGATAAGTCACCGTCACTTAATATCACCTGTTGACCAAAAACATGTCTCATGTTGACTAAATTTGACTGGTAAATCACAACCTAAGATTACCAATGTAAAAATTTATCACATATTGCTTGTTAAAATTAAACTCTGTTAAGAATGAAAGAAAACATTGTTCGAAAAGCAAAAATGCAAGCATTTGTATTCAGTATTCATGGATGAGTCATCAATTAAAGATTGGTTTTTGGTGTACCTTGGAAGCTTTCACATTTGCAAGACATAATCCAACTAAGCCAACCCCTAAGCCAATCTGTTTCAAATTTTGAGGAAGTAAGATTCAATGCAAGACAATTATCACATTTGAAAGCCTATATAGCTATCTTAAGGAAAGAAATGAAATTATCAAAATTTATAAACAGAAGGTAAAAATTCCAACAATGCAAAGGACTATACATGATCAGAAAACATCAAAGTTGTTTCTAAATTCAACAAAATCGTAGAGTATATATAAATATAATATAACTGACCTCAAAGCAAAATTTATTAGAAAACAACTTTGGATGAGAAAGTATTAACTCGGATAGAAACAGACTTGATGGCCATATGGAACACCTGCACAACCAAACTAGCACCAAACTTTACAAAGTTAATGGCAGTTATATAAACAGACTATGACCATCCATGAAACGTTGCAGTTGATATCAAAGGTCTTTTACCATAAGTATGAGCTTACCCTGTATCACCTTCAAACATATTAAGAGAACATTGTAAGGTAAACACCAACACCCTTGAGTGCTGCTTGTTTTGTAGTTCAGAACAACCTATAGATAGATACCAGTAGCCAAACAAATATAAGCTGAATTAAATAACATCTTATAAGAATCAATGGAGAAACATGACCTTAATTATGACTTATCATCAGGAAAAATATACGAAATTCTTTTGCAGACTCTTGTATCTCTTTTGCCAAAACTATCATCCTAACAAAAAAGATAATGAAAGAAAAACCCTAACCCCTCGAGATTTGAGACTAATTTTTGCAGAGAGGCGGCGGCGCAGTGGTAGTGGGTCGCCGAGAAGGTTGTCACGGACGAACGGTGAGTGAAAAGAGGGTGAGAAGAGAGAGAGACTAATGGGAGTAAGGGGGTGAGAAAGGAAAGAAGACGTGAAAAGAGAGGAAGGAGGAGGTCGCCGGCGTTGATGGTGGCTGACGGAGGCACAGCTGTGCGGCGGTGATGGAGGCAGGGGCGAGGAAGAAGAATGGAAGGAAAAAGGGACGAAGGAAGAAGAAAAGGGTAGAAAAATTTAAAAGAATGGGGAAGGATACAAAAACGGCGTTCTTTTGTCTCCAGAGACTTATATGTCCTGTTACGAAATGCTCCATGCCACCTGGCCTCCGTTACGTACCACCTCAGTGCCACCTCTGCCAGCTCAACTTTTTCCGTCCAGTGCAAACGGCTGAATTCAACGGAAGGACATAACTGTCCACGTTTTTCAAGAATCAGGGACTTTAATATATTTTTCATTACTTGAGGACTAAAATGTCCACGAAAAAAAGGTTAGGGACGAAAATATCCTTTATTATTATTATTATTATTATTATTATTATTATTATTATTATTATTATTATTATTTCATAAAACAACATATCAATTTTGTGTTCTAGATTCGGTCTTCTATTTAGAATTGTCAAAATTATCCTATTATGTTAATTATCAACCGTCAACAATATTTTATTAATTTTTTTAAACTAAAATATTATAAATTCATACTTCTAATATATTCTAAATTCATGTTTCTACTTCCAGTACAATACAAGTAAAACAAAAATATATTAATTCAAATTTCCTTCCAACAAATAATAATAATAATAATAATAATAATAATAATAATAACTTGATTTCATTCATCCAAACTAGCAAAAACATAATAACAACTAGTCATACATTTCATTTCAAAACAAAGCATATTATTAATAAAAAATTCAGAATTTTTAAACTACTTAGTTCTACTATATTCCTAAACCTCTTAAACTTAATTAATTAGTTCTAATCTATTATTTCTATTCTATTACTAAAATCTGATACACTATTATATTTATTAAATCAAAATTTTAAATAATAAAAACTTACATAATTTAGATGTCCAAGATAATTAACAATGTGAAGTTTTGGCCGGTTCACTTCCTTAATTTTCGGTCTTTTTGTATTAGCATTGTATTCAGATTATTTAGAGCTGCTATATGGTCCTTGCAGCCTTTAACAATGGAGATGGTGTGAGTTTGGAGAGCAAATAGAGAGAGTTTTGGGTGTGAGGTTGAAAGGGATGCTGCTGGAGGATGGAGGTACATTCAGGATAAAATAGAATCATTGGATTTATCCGGAGGGGAGCTGCATGCGTGCCACGTGAAAGGAGGGAAGAAATCGGACGTGTATCCCCGATTTTAGTACTCGGTTCGTCCGATTTTAGTTCTCCCATTGGACGGTCCGATTTTTCTTGGACAGCCATCATACGTTAGTGAATTACCATACACCTTTATAACCCAGCTATACACCATTCCTTTCATCATAATAAAAATAAAAAGTTCGACATTAAGTGCCACCTATATAATGGAGAATAAATTAACTCCTATTCATTGTATGAAAAATAACATCATTTTATAACACAATTATTAGAATATTGATATTCATACTAATTTAAAAATTCAAAAATTTCCTAAGGGCTAGGTTATCATTTTAGTAACTCTATGGGGATTGAAATTTGTAAGCTTGTAAACCAACCAATATTGCATATTCAAAGTGATGGCTAGTCAATTTCATGGAGATGGAAATGTTGTAGATCTCATGCCTATCTTGGTGAGTTTTGCAACCTTAAAATTCCTTAGGCTTTTCTTGAATGTTAATAAATAGAAGAAAGGGGCAAAAGGTAGTGCGAGTCTGCAGAGAGAAGAGGGTTTTTCATCAAATCTACTTGCCTCAATATAACAAGGAAAATTCTAACGTGCTGAACGAAAGATTCTTCAGCACTTGCTGATGCAGCGTGTCATACCCGTGTTCGAAGTTGTGTTTTGTATATTGGATATAAATTATTAGGGTTTTATGTATTATTTTTTTAATAGTTATTAAAAATAATTATAAAAAATTGTAAAATATTATACTCAAGTGTAATAAAATTTTGAAATTGTTATAAAATATAAAATGTCATTATAATAATGTTAATAAAATATTATGTGAAATTTGAGATGAAAATTGTTCATACCCTGGCCCAATGTCAAAGGTCCAGGTCCAAGTTAAAGGCCTAACCCAAAGGATTAAGCCTAGTTAAATACCGACCTTCATATAAGAAGTCGGTGTCGACCACGATTTGCCTTAAAGAAGTCGGATATGAGATTAGCTGGCAGATAAACACTTGTTCAAATGAGTAACCGCCCCTAAAATCTCTCTAACCGCTTCCTAAAGCCATATCTTAACCTCCCCAAGATAATGGGACGGTTAATATCCTAAAAGATACGGCACTACACCAACGGTGGTTATTGGCTCACCGCTATAAGTACACTGACACCCCTCAGGTATCTCTAAGCCCAATACTCTCTAGACCTGCTCACACCCTTGCTAACTTAGGCATCGGAGTGTCTTTGCAGGTACCACCCCCCATTCACTCGCGAGCACAAGTCGGACGGAACCTCCCAAGTTGCAGATCCATCCGGAGTCCTCCTCCTTCATATATTTGGGCTGCCCAACGCTATCCATCTTATTCATCTCCGGTTACCCACCGTAACAGAAATATTTTTCAATATATAAATTAAACGTAATTTTCAATTATGAAATATCATTATTAGAAGGAACATGTAATAAGTATATACTATACGAGACTGTTATTTGTTATCATTGGATTTTCAAATATTAGTACATATTTTAAAAAAAAAAATAAATTTCTTAACTCATTTGTTTTTTTTTTTAAATATTGGATTGGATTCATTTCTTTTTTTTTTTATTATTTAGAAATTCATTTTTATGTTTCTTAAGGCAACAATGATCCAATAATATTTTTTAACTTGCACAACATACTCTCTGGCCAGACAATGTCTTGACATACGTCCATTCTGAATAAAGAGAACAAAAAATATATATCATTATCATATTAAATTTATTTTCTTAAATTAAAGTTATCATCATATTTTAATCTATTTCTTAACCACAACTTATGACACACTATGGTCGAACGTAAGATCTCATACTGAACCATCTGCCATCGAAATACGTGTTCGCCCCACCAAATGACATGTAGCGTCAACAGCTGCTGAAGGATTTTTCTTTCAGCATCATAGAAGCTCCCTATATGGTTGCGCAGGTTGACTTCTCATGACTGGATATAAATACATGGTAACTAAGAGTGGAATGAATGAGGTGAAACGTGGTTATTAGTATAGTAAAATTATTTGGAAGAAAAATAGAGTGAGGTACACATAATATTTAGAGTGCTCAATAAATAATATACAAAAATAAATTTATTTATGTTTTGTTATATAATTTTAAATACGATTTTGCTAAAAAATTAATTAGAAATGTAGTCAACTAGAACTAATTAGTTAAAAAATAGAAAATTTATTATAAAAAAAATCTCTCTACTATTTTAATTTTTAAATTAAAAATATAAAAAAGTTATTTGAGTTGGTTTATGTTATAATTGATTTTTTAATTTTTTAATTATTATTTATTTGAGAGTAGTCTAGTATTATGTCTTGGTTACGTTTTTAGTTTTTTAGACTATTTTGGTGTGATGTATATTTTGATTTATTTGTATTTATCGGATGACATTACCTAAAAAGATGATCCACCTATTAAATCCTCTCTCTCGAGTCTTTGATTGATTCTGGAACAACAATCTAAAAAAATTTTTCATGACTGAATCGAAATATCGGATTAGGAATTAGTGATTTGGCTTTCTTGCATGTGTTTGTAAAGTTTTTTTTTTTTCTTTCTTGAATCATGAATATAGTCACTTCCCACATTTGTCTAAAAAGACTAATTTAAAAAAAAATTAGGTAACAAAAATTTATTAAAAATTAAAGTATTTAATATGATTTTTTTAAGAACTAGCTTATCTCACAACTAAAAAATGAATTAATACAGACAGATTTATAGACAGATTTAGTCTTTATTACCGACGAATTTTTGGTTACCGATGGATTTTGTCCTTCTGTAAAAGCCCCGTCAAAAATTATTTACCGACGAATTTTTTTCTGTCGGAAAATTACCGACGGATTTTTACCAGTTACCGATGGATTTTTCCTCTGTAAATTCTCCATCCATTTCCCGAGATCGACGAACTTTTCGACAAATTTTCCGTCGGTAATTACAGACGAATTTTCTGACGGATTTTCTGTCTGTAATTACAGACAGATTTTCCGACAAATTTTCCGTTTATAATTACAGACAGATTTTCAGACGAATTTTCTATCTGTCATTACAGACGAATTTTCAGACAAATTTTTCGTCTGTAATTTAAATTTTAGAAAATCATCTTACACTCTGATTACAAACAGAAAATTCGTCTGTAAATCCGTCAGTAAAGTAAAATAATTTTTTTTTTCAATTACAAAATAAACTTGTTTTCATACAAAATAAATATAAATTTAATACAAATTTTTATCTAATTTGTATTCGAATATTTATAATATTTCAAAAAATAAACAAATTCATCGTATTATCAAACTAAAAAAAAAGTACTATAAACAAGTAAGTCAATATAATTCAAAACATAAATAAAGTGTATTGATCATCAACTATAATTTCCAGTATATTGTTCAACCATACTAAAACTATCAGCTATATTGAACTTTCTCAACAATTAGAGCCCTCTCTAGTGCACTTCGCAAAATCCTCTCTGCTTCTAGCAGTGTTGACTCTTTCGACTTTGTGAGTCGTTCCAAAGCTTTCTTATCTTCCTATAGTTTTGTAATCTATGAAGCCAAAAGCATGTTACATTGTTACTATTTTTATTATTATTATTATCAGTAAGTAAAGTTCATACATTAAATTAATTATTTGACAAATGGAGTTGTCTTGTGCATCACCAAAAACCTGGTTGCCTTGTGCCTCACCAAAAACAATACTGATTTCATCAGTTGTAATCTTAGGTGAAGAACAGCTTGTATTTATGGCCACCAAGTAAGAACAGTTCTCTACACTCTTCATTTATTATTCAAACACAATAAAGAAATAATAAATTTACTAAAATAAAATAAATACATATCATGCACAATAAAAGAAAACAGCTTCAACAAACTAAAGAAAGAAAATTATTTAAAAAAAATAGAAAAATATATATAATAAGAGCATGCAGTTAATTACTTGGATATAACCAACACTGAAGGAATCGTCAGCAGCATGGGGAAGCAGAGGAACATTTTTGAGCTATGAGACTGAAAGGGCCAATCCAGAATAGGCAAAGAAAAACACGAGAAAAAACAACTTCTTTGATATTCATCTTTCAGAAACTATTTGTATATCATTAATATCAATTGCAATACATATCGTTGTTAACTATTTGTCTAAAGAATTGTTAACTGACACGTCACCCCTAAACTTTAACTACAGATAATTTAATTGACAGTTTGTCACTTTTATCAAATTTCAAAATCGTTCGAGAATCATTTTGTCAATAAAAAAATCAGATACCATTTTATCACCGCAAAATCTTTCGAATACCGATTAGTATTTATCCCGATATATATATATATATTAGGATTATTAGGATATTTAAAGCAAGCAAAATAAAGATTATACAAACTCAAGTATGTTGAAACCCAAGAGAGAAAAAGAATTAATTAATTAAATAAAAGCACATTACTTACCAAAGATATATAAAATATCTTCATTGTCAAATCGCTTTCGCATGGAGCTAGCCTCTTCTACATGTGCTTGTGCTACCTAAAAGTCATTTAATGAGAAATATGAGCATAAAGTTCAAATTTGCAAGTATCATCATTAGCAGCAAAAGCTTTTCCTTGCCTGTGATAGATTGCATTTTTCTATGCTCTTCTATAACTTGAATTTTTTAACCAATTAGAACTTGCTTCCAAGTTCCAATGGAATAATTCAATAAATCCATAAATCAAAGCAAACATTCCTATGGTTTCTATTTACATACATCAACTGTAATTGGGGATATAAAGAGGTTTAAGAACTTGAAAAAGTGTTGACAGTATTATAGTTTAAAATTTATCATATATAATAATGACATTCCTTCATTATGATTTAAACCTCTAAATGGCAGACCTCACATTACAGTTGAAAACTAAAGCTAGTATTGGTGCTCTTACGTTGCTACTTTGTACTCATCAAATGACATTGGTGGTGATGAAGCTGCTTACACGCTGAAGCTTCGGAAGGCTCTACCCCAGTTTACGGTTTCTTGTTAAATTTGGAAACTCCTTGGAGGGTCCAATTCCTAAAATTTGCCCCAAGTTGCAAGTTTTAAAGCTTAAAAAAACTGACTTTTTATCAATCTGACATTGGTGCAACATTATTTCTTTTTTTTCCTCAAAGTCTAGTAGCATTTCATTGGACGTTTGCTTATAGAAAATTAACTCTTCCCATGTCCACATGGAACTCTTCTTAAAGTCCTCAGTGCAAGAGTTAAGTGCAGGCTTTAGAGTCAATTTATGATCAAAACACATAATCTCAATAGACGTAGTTTTCTTGGAATCCAACTAAAACTAAATATCATCACCAATATTCAATCTAGAAACACCAATAAGGAGGATTATATAGGTCACAGACTTGACTATCTAGATATAGCCAACAAACACATCTATCTAATAAAAATAAAATCAGTAAAATTTACTTCATTTTAATAAAACAATCAACAATCTATGGATATTATTAACAGAGCACAATCATTGTTACATATTATTTCACATTCAAACTTTGAGAAGCCAATGCAAGTGGTGTGATAACAACCTCATTAGCTCTTGGTTGCAATACAAAGAAAGTGCATCATAATATCAAGTAATAGTTGCAGTGCAAGAAAACAACTTAAAATATTAAAATATTTGAAGTCATAATACCATGTACTAAAATATAATTCAATGACAAATAGATGCACTAAAAAAGGGATTAAAAAAAAGAATTGAGGTAACAACTACCCACCCTTGCTTCTGCTTTTGACTTTATAGAAATCTTTACTAAAAGTCTCCAAGATGATGTCAATAAGGGATCAAAAGCTTTATTCAGGCTTAAGGTACACACATTTCATAATAGCTTTTATTCACTTTCTAATGATAGCTTAGAAGATCAACGATAAATATTTCTCTCTTTTGATCCATTCCCATAGTAGTACATGCTCCTTTTTCTATAGAGACATTTAAGCTATTAATATACAAAAAAGCTAGCTCTAAAAAATTATTCATATAAACAACTTTTCACAGTTTAAAAAGTTAGGAGAGGACATTTTCTATAATGATGTAGTAGAGTTAACGTAAACATGGAATTCTCAAAGTTTTATTTGAAAGCAATAAAAAAGAGAGGACTAACCTCGTCAAAGTACTTTGGATGGTGAGAATATTTCCAGAGATCAGAACTGCACCAGTTTAAAAGCACAACTTCTAATAATCTGTCATACCTCCAAATATTTAACCTATAGCCCACAAATCCACTCTATCACGTCCTATATGAAAACCCATAATATATTAACAAAAAAGAACTATCTCATTGGTAAATTGAATACTAAATTTGTAGAATATCTTACTTGGCGACCATAAGGCATTGTAGGATCAAACAAGGAAAATCTGCCTCGTACTATCACAGATTGAAACTTGTTGTATAACTAGGCTCGATAGATTGCCCACCTACAAAAGCAGCAGCTACATCATCTACATTTACATCTTCTTCCTCTGTAAAGGACTGCTGAAAGAAATGGAACTACAAAGCATCCTTTTGGAATAACAAAATCTACTCAAACATGTAAATAACATAGTATTAGTACATGCTTATCATATAATAACATTATGGTCTCTTTTGAGCATGATAATTAACAAGAAAAATCTACTCAAACATGTAAATCAGCATCATCTCACAGTTGAAACTTAAACTCCATATAAGAGTTCAGAAGAGAAGATATTCCAAAAATATTGCTTTTAACAACAGCTAAAGCATATATGATCAAGTTAAAATTCCTAGTCAACAGATTTCCCAATGAAACAATACAAATCAAAGAGTTTTACACATGTTCAACGTATCCGTAGCTCAAATTTGTAGAAACTTAACAGTAATTTTAAGTTAATTAAGAACAGATCTCAATATCTCAACAAATTAAAAAATGAATGAAGTTAATTAGTATTATTATGATAAGGCCTTATTAGCTTCTATATATGTATATATGCTTACAATGCGGAAACGTATTAAACCAAATTAAACGATGTAAACGAATGCAAAGCTCTAATGGTTAAGTAATTTGATCATCTCAGCTAGCGAAGTCAGGTTAACGAACTAAGGAGGCTCAACTATATATATATATATATATATATATATATATATATATATATATATATAATAAGACTGTCATGAAAAGCTGCTACGGAATATGTATAAATAAATAAAAGGGGCATACCTGCAGCAAAAGAAGGCCATAAAAGTGACGGTGATAATCCAGCAAGTAGGAGGAGGAGGAGGCTGAATCTCATGAGAAGCGTGACACCCACCATGGCGATGATACCAATACTGAGTGAACTATAGTATACAAAAAAAAACCCGGATTGCTCTCATCTTCCAATTCATATCCATTGATCTAGTTCTCATGATTGCAAAACCTACAGCAACGGTCTAGGAGATGAAACCGTTTAAATCCAAATTGTCATATTTCAAAACAATAAGAGAAGAATGTCTTTTCCCACTATATAGGGGGGTCACCTTCACTGATCAGATGACTCCATTCTATTCTGTCATATCCCTATACTGTCAGAGTTTTATATCTTTAATTTGATTTTTGAGGTAGCTATCATGAGTCGTAGTTTGTAGTTTTTCGCACTTCAAGTTCAAAGAAACTCTAGCATAAAATGGCATGTTAAAATACACAAATCTATTCATGTGAGAAATGATTCATGATAAACAAAAACACACAAAGATAAACCCATTCATCCAACAATGGAAAATGTACCTCAAATATAACAGAAATTATGATGATCTGGCGCGAAGTTCTCCGCCACGACCGGTTTCTCCCATTGACCCTGGCCATAACCGCAGCTTCCTCTTTGGAAATATACTACAGTCTCTTCTCGAAATCATCGCTACGTCTTCTGAATATCCCGTTCCAAATTCGAGAAATTAACCCCTGCTTCTTACTCTTCTTCTTCTTCTTATTCTTTTCCTCCTCTCCATCACCAACAACAGCAGTGGCACCAACACTTTCCTCTTTCTTCTTCTCACCTTCTCCAACTACCTAATTCTCCTCACCGCTCTTTCTTCTTCCCTAAAACCTCAAATAAAATTAGGGTTTTGTTGACTGAATTTCGCTGTTAGCTATGATACGACACCGTATTGCTTGCGAGTAAGTGAAAGGTCAGCAATTCGTTAGGAAAAAGAAGCGACTAAGAATGTGAAGGAAAGTGTGAGTGAAACAAAGAAAGTGGGATTAACGAACTTTCTGTGAAATTATTTTTATTTTTCTGTGAAATTAGCAAGAAAGGGACCGGGCTAGGGCTAGGGCTAGGGATAATGAAATCTGAATAGAATCACAATGGAAGGGGTTAGGGATATGGACGAGATGGAGGCGGAGGCCTACCTGAACTAACGGCGACGAGAAGAGATTCCGGCGAGGAGAGAAGAAGCAGCGACGAGAGCGGCGCGGAAAGAGCTCGTAAGACAAGAGCATGGCGGAGAGAGGTCGTACGACGATGGCAACGAAGGGAGCAAACGCGATGAGGGCAACGGAGGGAGTTCGTGCGGCGGTGGCGGCGACAGCTAAGGACGTCACATCTTCAATGGAGAGAGAAGGCAGGGAGCAATTCAAAGAAAACATGAAAAAGTGAAATGATCCTTGGGGTTTCGGAACCTAACTCCTTATTCTAATATTTTCGACGAAAAAATTTAAATTACAGACGGATTTTTTTGTCTGTAATAATTTAATAAAAGGGGTAAGTACGATTTTGGTCCCTTAAGTTTAGTGCCAGAATCAAATTCGTCCCTCTTGTTATTTTGCCATTAAAATCGTCCTTAATGTTGCATTTGTATTTAACTTCGTCCTTTGTAATTAAAATTTTTTTTTAATGACAATTCTACCCTTCCCCCTTCCCCCCACCCCTACCCCCACTGTCCCCTCCCCTTCCCGCTTCCCCCCACCCCCACTGTCCCCTCCCCCTCCCCCTCTCCCATTTCCCCTTCCCCATCCCCGCCTCCCATTCCCCCCTCCCCCCACCCCCACGCGTCCCCTCCCCCCACCCCCACGCGCCCCCTCCCCCCTCCCCGTCTCCACTGTCCCTTCCCCTCCCCGCCTCCCATTCCCCCTTCCCCCCACCCCCACTGTCCCCTCACCCCCACCCCCCACCCCCACGCGTCCCCTCCCCCTCCCCGTCTCCACTGTCCCCTTCCCCCCCCCCCCCAGTCGCCGCCTCTGCCTCCTCCTCCTCCTCTCATCTTCGTCACGTCCGTGAACCGCTGTCGTGCCCTCGCACTTCGCCCTCCTCGCCGCATCTGCTCCTCCTCGTCCTTACCGCCGCGACCTCCTCCTCCTATGCTCCTCCTTCTCTGTTGAATCTTTGATTTGTTGAATCATTGTTGATTTTGAGTTGTTGGTTTTCATTGATCTCTGTTTGTTATTTGTTGTTGTGTTGGTAGTGGTGGTGGTGGTGGTTGTGTTAGGGGGAAGGGTGGAGACGCGGACTGGTAGTGGGGGCAGGGGAAAGGGGAAGGGGAGGCGGGTGAGGGTGGAGTGAAGGGAAGGGGAGGACGCGGTTTGGTTGGAGGTGGGAGGAAGGGGTGACTGGGGGTGGAGTGGGGGGGGGGGGGGGGAAGGTAGGATGCGGTGTGGTTGGAAGTGGGGGAAGGGGTGATTGGGGGTGGAGGTGGGGGAAGGGGAGGACGCGGTGTGGTTGGAGGGGGGAAGGGGTGACTGGGCTGGGGTGGGGGGAAGGGGGGCGAGGTGGGGGTGGAGGTGGGGGGAAGGGGAGGACGCAGTGTGGTGGTGGTGCTGGGGGGTTTGGGGACCGCCGGGTGGGGGTGGGGGCAGGGAGGGGGTGGAGGTGGAGGGAGAGGGGAAAGGGGAGGGTATTTTTGTCCAAAAAAAATAAAAAGGACGATTTTAATACAAAAAAAAACGTTAAGGACGATTTTATATCGAAAATAAGAAGAGGGACGAATTCGATTTTGGGGCTAAACTTTAGGGACCAAAATCGTACTTACCCCTTTAATAAAACATAGCATTTTATCTATTTAATTGTAGACGAAAAATTCATCTATAACCATTTTTCAAAAAAAATTAATTTTATCGATAGAATTATCGACGGATTCTATTTTTCGTTTGTAATTTATGTTAATTCATTTTTTTTGTTTTTTGACAAAAAAATTCTTCTGAAATTCCGTCTATATTTTTGTGGGATAAAATTTATCGAAAATATCCGTCTGTAATAACTAATTTTCTAGTAGTGTCTATCTGTTGTATTGTTTAATTGTTTTGTCTTTTAACTAAGAATCGGTTGTTAATTTTTTTTCTCCCAAAGATATATAAATTGTGTTACTTTGTAAAAAAGAAATATATCGTTTACTATACGAACAAAGACAAAAGAAAAAAGGAATCTCCCACTTTAATAAATATTAAATACTAGCAAAAAAAATTAACAGAAGAGATTTAGGATTCACAAAAAACATAACTTGAGTCATTTCTTACTGGAACTTCCTTACTATTTCCATAATTATTGTTGCTACCAGTTTCTCAAAAAAATTTTACTTTGGATGATAATTTTAACCCCCAAATTAATTTTCAGGACGTTGAATTCGTCATTACTGTTGGAATCTACTGGTATTCTATTGCTTATATTAGATATAAAAACTTCATCCTAATTATGTTTAAAGATTTATCTCTCGAGTTCTCTCAATATTATTGTTTTTGACAAGGTAAATAGGTAGCCTTCATTCATAAATAGGACCCATAATATCTAAATAGGCCAAATTACATATAAAGGAAGGTACATCTTCTATCCGCACTGTATTTAGATTAGTAAGAGCCATTTGAGCTAATTCATGAGCTATCCTATTACCATTCCTTTTTACATGTGAGTACTCTACTGATCTAAGGCTATTAGCTAAACTTAAACAATCACTAATAAATGAACCAAAATCATTTTTATGGATTTTTTTTCTTTAAGACTTTGAATGACTTCAACATTGTCACTCTCAATTATTACATCAAAAAAGAAACATTCACAAGCCTTTTCTAAGCCCACAAGTGCTTCAGATTCATGAGATTGAATGGATAAGAAAGCTTTGCATGTGAATGTCATCAAAATGTCTCCATTAGTGTCTCTAACTACCACACTGATACCCACTACTCTATCATCAATACTAGCAGCATCAACATTAATTTTAACCTTTGTGATGGGTGGTCTCTTCCAATTTTTAGTGCTTGTAGCTCCAGGAGGTGATTTTACGGTTCTATTCAAATTGAACGTATGAGCTTTGATGTAATTTTCATGATTTTTTCTTGCTAATTCCGCTGCTTCAATTGGGATTGATTCTCCTCGTTAAAACATGTGCTTGTTTCGAGCTTGTCAAAGAGTAAGGATGCTTGTGCAAAGAAGACCTTGCGAGACCGAATCTAAATTTTCCATCAATTCCTCAATCCACTTACAAGCTTGGGCTCCAGGTGGCTCTAATGATCGTATGGCTAGGTGGCTATGGTACTAGAAAATTCGAGCAAACTCGCAATCCTTGATGACGTGAGTCTAGGTTTCTTCTTTCTTCCAACATCTTAGACATAGGGCTGTGCAATTGACTCCCCTTTTTTGCAGGTTCAATCGAGTTACTAGTGAATTGTTTATTAGCCTCCATACGCAGTTGATTGCTCTGGGGTGTGCCTTAACTTTCCAAAGCCTTTTTTATTTGGGTTCTTTCGGGTCTGATAAGATTTTGCTCCTGTATCGATTGCTCTGCTCTTTCATAATTCCTTGGTACGCATCTCTAACCTTGAACTCCCCATTTCTTGTAAATTTCCAATAAAATTCATCTGATTGTGTTGTGATTGATAGAGGAATCTGTAGGATTTATTGAGCTTCAAATTCTATGAATGTGTCTTTAATCTTTTTTGCATCCCACCTGTTCCCTTCATCATTCATCAGTTCTCTTACTGCAGCCTCTTTGCCTAAAAAATTTACTGGACTCCAAATTTTGAATCTGTGTTGATTTGGTAGCCATGGTGATCCCCAAATTTTAACAGATCGGCCATCTTCAATTTTTTATATTCCTCCCATCTATAGCACTTCCTTTATATTCCAAATACTTCTCCAAGTATAGCTTGGTGTGTATCCTGTTGATGACTCCAGAAAGTTGGTTCTTGGGTAATATCTGACTTTGATTAGTCTTGCTGCCAGGGAGTTTGGTTTTCTCATGAGCCTCCACCCTTGTTTGACTAGAAGTGCTGAATTGAATGCTTCAAAATTTCTGAATCCTAAGCCTCCCTCTATTTTATTGGTGCACAGTTTGTCCCATTTGATCTAATGAATTTTTCTCTCTCCTTCTTTGCTTCCCCAATAGAATTTTCTGATCATACTATCTATGTGTTGACATAGGCTCTTGGGTAATTGAAAACAACCAAGTATATATATTGAAATGGATTGTGCCACCACTTTAATAAGAGTTTCTTTTTCGACTCTTGAAAGGTATCTTTCTTTCTAGCCCTTAAGTTTCTTCCAAATCCTCTCTTAAATAAAATCAAAACCTTCCTTTTTGGATCTTCCTACAAACGTAGGGAGGCCCAAATATTTAGAGTGTTGTTTTACCGCCTTTATCTCTAGCCATTCTTGAATGAGATTTTGTCTGGTAGTTGGTACGTTTCGACTGAAGGAGATTTCTGATTTATCAAGGTTGATTCTTTAGCCTGAAGCTGTCTGGTACTGGATAAGAACTTCCTTTATTCCTTGAATATCTGTCTGAAGCTCTTGAAAATACGATGCTATCGTCTGCAAAGAACAAGTGGTTTATTTGTGGTGCCTGTCTTGCTACTTTGACCCCTCGTATTATCTTGCTGTTTTGAGCCTTAATTAGCAGTCCTGAGAGAACTTCAGCACATAAAACAAATAAGTATGGGGAGAGTGGGTCTCCCTGCCTTAGTCCTCTAGAAGGTTTGAAGTTCTTACTTGGTATACCATTGATTAGGATTGAGAATGACACTGATGAGATACAGTTCCATATGAGATTAACCCATCTTGATGAGAAACCCATAGAAACCATAACTTCCTTTAAGAACGGCCATTCAATCCTGTCGTAAGCCTTTGCCATGTCTAATTTCAGTCCAATGTATCCTTTTTGACCTGTTGTTTTCTTCTTCATGTAGTGAAAAATCTCAAATGCTACCAATCCACTATCTTTGATTATCCTATCCTACACGAAAGCACTTTGGAATTCTCCAACAATATCCGGGATAATTTGTTTGAGTCTATTCGCAATTGTTTTGGTAACAAGTTTAAAAATTACATTACATAAAGAGATAGGTCTAAAATCTTTAGCATGACTAGGATTTCTAATTTTGAGAATCATACAGATATATGTTGCATTTATAGGGATGGGATCATCATTATGGTTTAGAATTCTAAGAACTTGATAAGTGACATCGTTACCAACCGTTTTTCACATTTTCTGGTAGAAGAGAGTCGGCATTCCATCTGGTTTTGGTGCTTTGGTAGGGTGCATCTGTTTAAGTGCTTGTAGGACTTCCTCAGCTGTGAATTCTTGGTCCAAGAGTTCTCTCTTGGCTGAATCTATCCTCCCTTTTACTATATCAGCCGCTTCATGAATTCCTTTTCCCCCATTCAACATGAAGAGCTTGTCAAAATACTCCACCATCACCTCCTCCATCTTTTCATCCTCAAAGCTTACTCCCATGTCATCTTTGATTGATTTCACCCAATTTTTTCTTTCTTTGTGATGCTTTCTGGTGGAAGAATTTGGAGTTTCTATCCCAATATTTAAGTCAATTGATTCTTGATTGTTGAGCCCACCAAATTTCTTCTTCTTTAAGTGCTTCATCAAGCTCTGCTTCTATCACTTTGATTTGCAAGAGTATTCCTTCCTCCTGTTTCAATGTGTTTAGATGTTGGAGCTTATTTTGTAGAGTCCTAATTCATTTTGGAATGTCTCCAAAATTAGTCTCTCCCTATTTGTCCAATATGCTGCCACAATTTTTTATCTTAGTCTCAATTGTTCCCTTGCTGCTGTCCTATGCTTCTTTGACCACTTTTTCGCATTCTTCATTACCTAGCCAACTGGTGCACGAAATTGCAATAACACTTTTGCAATCCCGCACAACTAACCAGCAAGTGCACTGGGTCGTCCAAGTAATACCTTGCGTGAGCAAGGGTCGATCCCACGGAGATTGTCGGCTTGAAGCAAGTTATGGTTATCTTGTAAATCTTAGTCAGGATATCAGAAATTATCAGGATTGATTGTAAAAAGCAAAAGAACATGAAAAAGGTACTTGTTTTGCAGTAATGGAGAATAGGTTGAGGTTTGGAGATGCTCCATCTTCTGAATCTCTGCTTTCCTACTGTCTTCTTCATCAAACACGCAAGGCTCCTTCCATGGCAAGCTGTATGTAGGGTTTCACCATTGTCAGTGGCTACCTCCCATCCTCTCAGTGAAAATACGTCCCTGATGCTGTCACAGCATAGGCTAATCATCTGTCGGTTCTCAATCAGGCCGGAATAGAATCCAGTGATTCTTTTGCGTCTGTCACTAACGCCCCGCCCTCAGGAGTTTGAAGCACGTCACAGTCATCCAGTCATTGAATCCTACTCAGAATACCACAGACAAGGTTTAGACCTTCCGGATTCTCTTGAATGCCGCCATCAGTTCTAGCTTATACCACGAAGATTCCGATTAAAGAATCCAAGAGATAACTACTCAATCTGAGATAGAACAGAGGTGGTTGTCAGGCACATGTTCATGGTTGAGAATGATGATGATTGTCACGGATCATCACATTCATCCGGATTAAGAACAAGTGTTATCTTAGAATTGAAGCAAGCATGATTGAATAAGAAACAGTAGTAATTGCATTAATCCATCAAGACACAGCAGAGCTCCTCACCCCCAACCATGGGGTTTAGAGACTCATGCTGTGCAAAGAAACGTGTAAGAAATGTTATGAGGTCATAAGGTACGGATACAATGTCAAAAGATCCTATTAATAGTAAACTAGTGTCCTAAGGTTTACAGAAATGAGTAAATGACAGAAAAATCCACTTCCGGGCCCACTTGGTGTGTGCTTAGGCTGAGCAATGAAGGAATTTCGTGTAGAGATCTTTTCTGGAGTTAAACGCCAGCTTTCATGCCAGTTTGGGCGTTTAACTCCAAATTTTATGCCAGTTCCAGCGTTTAACGCTGGAATTTCTGAGGCCGGATTGCTACGCAGGTTTGGGCCATCAAATCTTGGGCAAAGTATGGACTATTATATATTGCTGGAAAGCCCAGGATGTCTACTTTCCAATGCCGTTGAGAGCGCGCCAATTGGGCTTCTGTAGCTCCAGAAAATCCACTTCGAGTGCAGGGAGGTCAGAATCCAACAGCATCTGCAGTCCTTTTCAGTCTCTGGATCAGATTTTTGCTCAGGACCCTCAATTTCAGTCAGAAAATACCTGAAATCACAGAAAAATACACAAACTCATAGTAAAGTCCAGAAAAGTGAATTTTAATTAAAAACTAATAAAAATATACTAAAAACTAACTAAATCATACTAAAAACATACTAAAAACAATGCCAAAAAGCATACAAATTATCCGCTCATCACAACACCAAACTTAAAATGTTGCTTGTCTCCAAGCAACTGAAAATCAAAATAGGATAAAAAGAAGAGAACATACTATAGATTCCAAAATATCAAAGAAACATAGCTCCAATTAGATGAGCGGGACTAGTAGCTTTTTGCCTCCGAACAGTTTTGGCATCTCACTCTATCCTTTGAAGTTTAGAATGATTGGCATCTATAAGAACTCAGAACTCAGATATTGTTATTGATTCTCCTAGTTAAGTATATTGATTCTTGAACATAGCTAGTGTATGAGTCTTGGCTGTGGCCCAAAGCACTCTGTTTTCCAGTATTACCACCGGATACATACATGCCACAGACACATAATTGGGTGAACCTTTTTAGATTGTGACTCAGCTTTGCTAAAGTCCCCAATTAGAGGTGTCCAGGGTTCTTAAGCACACTCTTTTTGCTTTGGTTCACAACTTTATTTCTTTCCTTTTCTCTCTCTTTTTTTTCGAATTTTTTTTTTTGTATTCACTGCTTTTTCTTGCTTCAAGAATCAAATTGATGATTTTTCAGATCCTCAATAACAGTTCTCTTTCTCCTCATTCTTTCAAGAGCCAACAATTTTAACATTCTCAAAGCAACAAATTCAAAAGACATATGCACTGTTCAAGCATTCATTCAGAAAACAAAAAGTATTGTCACCACATCAAACTAATTCTACTAGTTTCAGAGATAAATTTCGAAACCCTGTACTTCTTGTTCTTTTGTGATTAAAGCATTTTTCATTTAAGAGAGGTGATGGATTCATAGGACATTCATAACTTTAAGGCATAAATTTTATTAATTATGAACTAAGAACAAGACTCAAATATAGATATAAGATAAAAATAGAAAATAAAATAAAGAACAAAAAAAAACGCAAACATAGGCTCCTAATGATAGAGGTTTTCACAGAGTTAGGACTCAACAACCTTGATTTTGAGAAGTGGATGCTCCCTCAGCTTGAGATGAGAGCTTTTGGCGTTTCAACTCTTGGAGTTCACGCCCCTGCTTCTCTTGCTCCTTCCATTGTCTTCTTGGTGATTGGATGTTCAATAGGTATGAATTCATCTTCTTCTATCTTCACCCCAGCCTCTTTACAGAGCAAGGAGATCAAGCTTGGGTAAGCCAATTTGGTTACAGTGGAATTCCTATTTGCAATTGTGTAGATCTCACAAGCAATCACATGATGCATCTCCACTTCTCTTCCAAGCATAATGCAATGAATCATCACTGCTCTCTTGATGGTGACCTCAGAACGGTTGCTAGTGGGCAATATGGAACGCCCAATAAAGTCTAGCCAACCTCTTGCAATTGGTTTGAGGTCTCCCCTCTTGAGTTGGTTTGGGACACCCTTAGAATTGGTTATCCACTTAGTTCCAGGGAGGCATATGTCCTCTAGAACTTGATCCAACCCCTTATCTACTCTCACCATCCTCCTATTAAAGGAATCAGGATCATCTTGCAGTTGAGGCAACTTGAAGATTTCTCTTATTTTGTCCAGATGGAAGTATATAACTTTCCCTCTGACCATGGTTCTATAGGTATGGTAAGCAGTTTCAGTCATTCTCTGCTTATCTGTTAGCCACAGATTTGAGTAGAATTCCTGAACCATGTTCCTTCCAACCTTTGTCTCAGGATTGGTTAGAACTTCCCATCCTCTGTTTCGAATTTGCTCTTGGATCCCCGGATAATCATCTTCTTTCAGATCAAATTTCACTTCCGGGATCACTGACCTTAGACCCATTATTTTGTGATAATGGTCTTCATGTTCTTTGGTTAAGAACTTCTCTTGATTCCAAAGATTCTTTGGATTATTCTCTTTCTTGCCTCTTAAATTGGTTTGTTTTCCCTTAGGAGCCATGATATTGATAAATCTTGGCTTAGTGATCACGGAAAAGCACACTAAACTTAGAGGTTTGCTTGTCCTCAAGCAAAAGAAAAGAAAGAAGAGAGAGAGAGAAAGAGGAAATTCGAATGGTGTGGGTAAAGGGGGTTCCAAACGTGGATTTATAAGGGAGGGGAGAAGAGATTTCGAAAAAATAAAAATTTGAAAGGAGATTTGAGAAGATATGAAAAAAAATTGAGAAAATGGTGAGTTTTTGAAGAAGATTTGGGATTAATTTGAAATAGATTTGAAGAATGGTTTTGATTTGTGAAGATTTGAAAGTGAATGATGAAAGGTTGAAGTGCATTTATGTAGAAGAGTATGGTTAAAAAGAGGAAAGTTTGAAAAAATTGAGTTGAAAACAAAATGTGGTCCCCCCACCTTTCTGGCGTTAAACGCCCAGAATGGCACCCATTCTGGCGTTTAACGCCCATTTGCTACCCCTTTTGGGCGTTTAACGCCCAGCCAGGTGCCCTGGCTGGCGTTAAACGCCAGAAATCCTTTGTCACTGGGCGTTTTTCCAAAACGCCCAGGACGCTGCACACCTGGCGTTAAACGCCCAGAATGGTGCCCATTCTGGCGTTTAACGCCCAAAATGGTACCATTACTGGCGTTAAACGCCCAGAATGGTGCCCATTCTGGCGTTTAACGCCCAAAATGCCCCTTACTGGCGTTTTTTCGCCAGTAAGCTCATTTTCTCTGCTTTTTGAGCTGAATCATTCTGTAACTCTGTGAATTCCTTCATTTTTGATACTTGCCTCTGTAAGAACAATTCATACAACTTTCTAATGACTGGGTTGCCTCCCAGCAAGCGCTTCTTTACTGTCTTTAGCTGGACTCCTGCTGAGAATCACTCAAGCCTCAGTCTTGAGCATTCCTGCTCAAAATTTCCTTCAAGATAGTGCTTGATTCTCTGTCCATTTACAATGAACTTTCTGTCAGAATCAGTATCTTGAAGCTCAACATATCCATATGGTGAGACTCCTGTAATCACATACGGACCCCTCCACCGGGATTTGAGTTTTCCTGGAAACAATTTGAGCCTGGAGTTGAAGAGCAGAACTTTTTGTCCTGGCTCAAAGACTCTGGTTGACAATCTCTTGTCATGCCACTTCTTTGCCTTTTCCTTATAAATTTTTGCATTTTCAAAGGCATTGAGTCTGAACTCCTCTAGCTCATTTAGCTGGAGCAGTCTTTTCTCACCAGCTAACTGAGCATCCATGTTTAGGAATCTGGTTGCCCAGTAGGCTTTATGTTCCAGTTCCACAGGCAAATGACAGGCCTTCCCATACACCAGTTGGTATGGAGAGGTGCCTATAGGAGTCTTGAATGCTGTTCTGTATGCCCACAGAGCATCATCCAAGCTCTTTGCCCAATCCTTTCTTCGGGCCATTACAGTCCGTTCCAGGATTCTTTTTAGTTCTCTGTTAGAGACTTCAGCTTGCCCATTTGTCTGTGGATGATATGCAGTTGCCACTTTATGGCTAATTCCATATCTAACCATAGCAGAGTATAGCTGTTTGTTGCAGAAATGAGTGCCCCCATCACTGATTAGCACTCTGGGGACGCCAAACCTGCTGAAAATATTTTTCTGGAGGAATTTCAGTACGGTTTTGGTATCATTAGTGGGTGTAGCAATTGCTTCTACCCACTTAGATACATAGTCCACTGCCACCAGAATATAAGTGTTTGAGTATGATGGTGAGAATGGTCCCATGAAATCAATTCCCCATACATCAAACAATTCTATCTCTAATATCCCTTGTTGAGGCATGGCATATCCGTGAGGCAGGTTACCAGCTCTTTGGCAACTGTCACAGTTACGCACAAACTCTCGGGAATCTTTATAGAGAGTAGGCCAGTAGAAGCCGCACTGGAGAACTTTAGTGGCTGTTCGCTCACTTCCAAAATGTCCCCCATACTGTGATCCATGGCAGTGCCATAGGATCTTTTGTGCTTCTTCTCTGGGTACACACCTGCGGATCACTCCGTCAGCACATCTCTTAAAGAGATATGGTTCATCCCAAAGGTAGTACTTGGCATCTGAAATTAGTTTCTTTCTCTGCACATAACTGTACTCTTTGGGTATGAACCTCACAGCTTTATAGTTTGCAATATCTGCAAACCATGGAGCTTCATGAATGGCAAAGAGTTGCTCATCTGGGAAAGTCTCAGAGATCTCAGTAGAAGGGAGGGACGTCCCAGCTACTGGTTCTATCCGGGACAGATGATCAGCCACTTGGTTCTCTGTCCCTTTTCTGTCTCTTATTTCTATATCAAACTCTTGCAGAAGCAATACCCATCTGATAAGCCTGGGTTTTGAATCCTGCTTTGTGAGTAAGTATTTAAGAGCAGCATGGTCAGTGTACACAATCACCTTTGATCCCACTAGGTAGGATCTAAACTTGTCAATGGCATAAACCACTGCAAGTAACTCTTTCTCTGTGGTTGTGTAGTTCTTTTGTGCGTCATTTAGAACACGGCTAGCATAATAAATGACGTGCAAAAGCTTGTTATGCCTCTGTCCCAACACTGCACCAATGGCATGATCACTGGCATCACACATTAATTCAAATGGTAATGCCCAATTTGGTGCAAAGATAACTGGTGCTGTGACCAGCTTAGCTTTCAGGGTCTCAAATGCCTGCAAACACTGTGTGTCAAACACAAATGGCGTGTCAGCAGCTAGCAGGTTACTTAAAGGTTTTGCAATTTTCGAAAAATCCTTTATAAACCTTCTATAGAATCCTGCATGCCCCAGAAAGCTTCTGATTGCCTTAACATTGGCAGGTGGTGGTAATTTTTCAATTACCTCTACCTTTGCCTTATCCACCTCTATTCCCCTGTTTGAAATTTTGTGCCCAAGGACAATTCCCTCAGTCACCATAAAGTGACATTTCTCCCAGTTTAAAACCAGGTTAGTCTCTTGGCACCTTTTCAAGACAAGTGCTAGGTGATTAAGACAGGAGCTAAATGAGTCTCCATATACTGAAAAGTCATCCATGAAGACTTCCAGAAATTTCTCTACCATATCTGAGAAGATAGAGAGCATGCACCTCTGAAAGGTTGCAGGTGCATTGCACAGACCAAAAGGCATCCTCCTATAGGCAAACACGCCAGAAGGGCAAGTGAATGCTGTTTTCTCTTGGTCCTGAGGATCTACTGCAATTTGGTTGTAGCCTGAATAGCCATCCAAAAAGCAGTAGTAATCATGACCAGCTAGTCTTTCTAGCATTTGGTCTATGAATGGTAAAGGAAAATGATCCTTTCTGGTGGCTGTATTGAGTCTTCTGTAATCAATACACATGCGCCACCCTGTGATTGTCCTTGTAGGAACCAGTTCATTTTTTTCATTATGAACCACTGTCATGCCTCCCTTTTTGGGAACAACTTGGACAGGGCTCACCCAGGGGCTATCAGAGATAGGATAAATAATCCCAGCCTCCAGTAATTTAGTGACCTCTTTCTGCACCACCTCCTTCATGGCAGGATTTAGCCTCCTCTGTGGTTGGACCACTGGTTTGGCATTATCCTCCAACAGGATCTTGTGCATGCATCTAGCTGGGCTAATACCCTTGAGATCACTTATGGACCACCCAAGAGCTGTCTTGTGTGTCCTTAGCACTTTAATCAGTGCTTCCTCTTCCTGTGGATTTAAAGCAGAGCTTATAATCACTGGAAAGGTGTCACCCTCTCCCAGAAATGCGTATTTCAGAGATGGTGGTAGAGGTTTGAGTTCAGGTTTGGGAGGTTTATCCTCCTCCTGAGGAATTTTCGAAAATTCCTTTACTTCCTCTAGTTCTTCTTGATCAGGTTGAGCATCTTTGAAGATGTCCTCAAGCTCTGATTCTAGGCTTTCAGCCATATTGATCTCTTCTACCAGAGAGTCAATAATGTCAGCGCCCATGCAGTCCTCTGGTGTGTCTGGATGCTGCATAGCTTTTACAGCATTTAACTTGAACTCATCCTCATTGACTCTCAAGGTTACTTCCCCTTTTTGTACATCAATGAGAGTTCGTCCAGTTGCTAGGAAAGGTCTTCCTAGAATGAGAGTTGCACTCTTGTGCTCCTCCATTTCCAGCACCACAAAGTCAGTTGGAAAGGCAAATGGCCCAACCTTGACAATCATGTCCTCTATTATGCCTGATGGGTGTTTAATGGAGCCATCAGCAAGTTGGAGGCATATCCTGGTTGGTTTGACTTCTCCAATCAACCCAAGCTTTCTGATAGTGGATGCAGGTATTAGATTGATGCTTGCTCCAAGATCACATAAGGCTATCTTGGTGCAAGTGCCTTCTAATGTGCATGGTATCAGAAAGCTTCCAGGATCTTGAAGCTTTTCTGGTAAGCTTTTTAGAATGACTGCACTGCATTCTTCAGTGAGAAACACTTTTTCAGTTTCTCTCCAATCCTTCTTATGACTTAAGATTTCCTTCATGAACTTAGCATAAGAAGGTATTTGCTCAAGTGCCTCTGCAAAAGGAATCTTTATTTCAAGAGTCCTTAAATAGTCTGCAAAGCGGGCAAATTGCTTATCCTGTTCCGCTTTGCGGAGTTTCTGAGGATAAGGCATCTTGGCTTGATATTCTTCAACCTTAGATGCTGCAGGTTTATTCCTTACAGAAGTGGTTGAAGAAGCCTTGTTAGAGGGATTACTGTCAGCACTCTCAGGTGTCTGATTTTCCTTTGGCGTTTGGACGCCAGGATTGGGTGGAAAATGGGCGTTTAACGCCAACTTTTCCCCCTTTTCTGGCGTTTGAACGCCAGAACTGGGCAAGGAATGGGCGTTTAACGCCATTTTTCCTTCCCTTTCTGGCGTTTGAACGCCAATATTCCTCTCTGGGCTCTTATTGTCCTCAGAGGGATTTTTTATAGAGGTTTGGTTGTCCTCTGTCACTTGTTCCTTGTTTGGCTTTTTACTCTTTTGAACAGTATTATTCAAGTTCTTCCCACTCCTCAATTGCACTGCTTGACACTCCTCTGTTATCTGTTTAGATATTTGTTGTTTTGTTTGATTCAACTGTAGTTCTATGCTCTTATTAGCAACTTTAGTTTCATGGAGCATCTCTTTAAATTCTGCTAATTGTTCTGTCATCAGGAGTAATTGTTGATTAAGCTCATTCATCTGTTCTTGAGGATTAGGATCAGTGACTAATGCCATGACTTCCTCCTTTGGAACGAACTCATTGCTAGAATACAAGTATTGGTTTCTAGCAACAGTGTCTATAAGCTCTTGAGCTTCTTCAATTGTCTTCCTTATGTGTATGGATCCACCAGCTGAGTGGTCTAAAGACATCTGAGCTTTTTCTGTAAGCCCATAGTAGAAAATGTCTAACTGGACCCACTCTGAAAACATTTCAGAGGGACATTTCCTTAGCATACCTCTATACCTCTCCCAGGCATTGTAAAGGGATTCATTATCCTCTTGTTTAAAGCCTTGGATGTCCAGCCTTAGCTGTGTCATCCTTTTTGGAGGGTAAAAATGATTCAGGAATTTGTCTGACAGCTGTTTCCATGTCTTTATGCTTGCTGTAGGTTGGTTGTTCAACCACCTTTTAGCTTGATCCTTTACAGCAAATGGAAACAGTAATAGTCTGTAGACATCCTGATCTACCTCTTTATCATGTACTGTGTCAGCAATTTGTAAGAACTGTGCCAGAAACTCAGTAGGTTCTTCCTGTGGAAGACCGGAATACTGGCAATTTTGCTGCACTATGATAATGAGTTGAGGATTTAGCTCAAAGCTGCTTGCTTTGATGGGAGGTATACAGATGCTACTCCCATATGCAGCCGTAATGGGGTTAGCATAAGACCCCAGAGTCCTCTTGGACTGATTAATTCCACTTGAGTCCATAATGGACAAAAGGGAAATGATGATGATTGCAAAGAGATGAATTTTGTTTATTTTTATTTTTTTTTTGAAATAACCGAAAAAATTAAAATAAAATAAAATAAAACAAAAGGAAAATAAAATAAAAAAATTCGAAAATCAAAAGGAAAATGAGATCAAAGCAAATTGAGAACTGAATCAATTAGTAAAAAAAAGATTTTGAAAACAGCAATTAAAAAGATATGATTGAAAAATTTTTATGAAAAAGATTTGATTTTTGAAAAGAGGAAAGAGAAAAACACAAAAAGACACCAAACTTAAAATTTTAGAAAATCAAACACTAATTTTTTCGAAAATTTTAAAGGAAAAACACAAAGAGGACACCAAACTTAGAATTTTTATGAATCAAAAAGGGACTAAGAACATGCAAAAATCGAAAATTAAAAGAAAAAAACAAAAGCATGCAATTGACACCAAACTTAGAATATGAAACTAGACTCAGCTAAAAGACTCTAAACCAACAAAAGTAGTCCTAATCTAAGCAACAAAATAAACCGTCAGTTGTCCAAACTCAAACAATCCCCGGCAACGGCGCCAAAAACTTGGTGCACGAAATTGCAATAACACTTTTGCAATCCCGCACAACTAACCAGCAAGTGCACTGGGTCGTCCAAGTAATACCTTGCGTGAGCAAGGGTCGATCCCACGGAGATTGTCGGCTTGAAGCAAGTTATGGTTATCTTGTAAATCTTAGTCAGGATATCAGAAATTATCAGGATTGATTGTAAAAAGCAAAAGAACATGAAAAAGGTACTTGTTTTGCAGTAATGGAGAATAGGTTGAGGTTTGGAGATGCTCCATCTTCTGAATATCTGCTTTCCTACTGTCTTCTTCATCAAACACGCAAGGCTCCTTCCATGGAAAGCTGTATGTAGGGTTTCACCATTGTCAGTGGCTACCTCCCATCCTCTCAGTGAAAATACGTCCCTGATGCTCTGTCACAGCATAGGCTAATCATCTGTCGGTTCTCAATCAGGCCGGAATAGAATCCAGTGATTCTTTTGCGTCTGTCACTAATGCCCCGCCCTCAGGAGTTTGAAGCACGTCACAGTCATCCAGTCATTGAATCCTACTCAGAATACCACAGACAAGGTTTAGACCTTCCGGATTCTCTTGAATGCCGCCATCAGTTCTAGCTTATACCACGAAGATTCCGATTAAAGAATCCAAGAGATAACTACTCAATCTGAGATAGAACAGAGGTGGTTGTCAGGCACATGTTCATGGTTGAGAATGATGATGATTGTCACGGATCATCACATTCATCCGGATTAAGAACAAGTGTTATCTTAGAATTGAAGCAAGCATGATTGAATAAGAAACAGTAGTAATTGCATTAATCCATCAAGACACAGCAGAGCTCCTCACCCCCAACCATGGGGTTTAGAGACTCATGCTGTGCAAAGAAACGTGTAAGAAATGTTATGAGGTCATAAGGTACGGATACAATGTCAAAAGATCCTATTAATAGTAAACTAGTGTCCTAAGGTTTACAGAAATGAGTAAATGACAGAAAAATCCACTTCCGGGCCCACTTGGTGTGTGCTTAGGCTGAGCAATAAAGGAATTTCGTGTAGAGACCTTTTCTGGAGTTAAACGCCAGCTTTCATGCCAGTTTGGGCGTTTAACTCCAAATTTTATGCCAGTTCCGGCGTTTAACGCTGGAATTTCTGAGGCCGGATTGCTACGCAGGTTTGGGCCATCAAATCTTGGGCAAAGTATGGACTATTATATATTGCTGGAAAGCCCAGGATGTCTACTTTCCAATGCCGTTGAGAGCGCGCCAATTGGGCTTCTGTAGCTCCAAAAAATCCACTTCGAGTGCAGGGAGGTCAGAATCCAACAGCATCTGCAGTCCTTTTCAGTCTCTGGATCAGATTTTTGCTCAGGACCCTCAATTTCAGTCAGAAAATACCTGAAATCACAGAAAAACACACAAACTCATAGTAAAGTCTAGAAAAGTGAATTTTAATTAAAAACTAATAAAAATATACTAAAAACTAACTAAATCATACTAAAAACATACTAAAAACAATGCCAAAAAGCATACAAATTATCCGCTCATCACCAACATTCTTCAAATCTGAACCTGTGAGGAGGCTTCTTCTTTGTTCACCCATCATATCCACGAAAAATAGGGCTATGGTAAGATTTTAACGGCTCAAATGTTGCACAATGGTCTTCAGATATGCTTCTTTGCACTCCATAGTTGCCATTGCTCGGTCTAGTCTCTCTTGGATATTGTCCTCTCTCGCTTGTCCATTTGTCCAAGTGAAAGAGTGTCCCACAAAGCCAAGATCCAATAGTTCATTCGTTTGAATCACCTCTCAGAATCCTTGGACTTGTGAGAATATCACCGAGTTTCCCCTTTGCTTCTCATATTGTCCCACTACTTGGTTGAAGTCTCCAAATATCATCCAAGGCATGTTTGATTCTCTTCCTAACAACCTGAGGAGTTCCCAACAAAGTTGCTTATTCTTTTGCTCTGGCCAGCCATAAAATTCTGTTACTCTCCATCTTTGTTCTATTTCCATCATCTCTACTTCCATATCGATGTGGTTAATTGACATTGACCATATAAGCACTCTAATGGAGTTATCTCAAAGAACTGCTAGACCACCGTTCTTTGTCGACCTTCTTATTCACAATCCACTGCTACAACATTGGCTAAGCCTCCCTTGTACCTCATTCTCATCATTTATGTCTCCTTTCTCCTTGTTTCCATTAAGAAGACAAGGTTGGGTCCTTTTTGTTTTATGAGCTTTGACAAAGCTCGAACTGCCCATGGGTTCCCAAGCCCACGGCAGTTCCAACTGATAATTCTCATGGCTCCTGGCAGGGCTACCTGCAGCCTCTGCCATAGTATAAATCATGTATGAAGTTCCCTTCTTTAGTTTTGGCCCTGTCCATTCTACTTCCATTTCATCCTGCTGTCGCATCTTCCTCTTCTGATTTTCTTCCTCCAGATTCTCCTCTTCCCTTATTGCTGTTGCAGGTCTTTATCTAGCTTGTCTCTTCTAGGTTTTGGTTCCTGTTTTTGGCAGCTCTTTATTTGTGTTTGTTGAGTCAATTAGGATAACTTGTATCCTTTTCTTTTTCTTTTTGTGTTGTTTCTTTATTTTTCTTTTCCTTATTTTTGGTTGTTGTTTCTTCATCTATTTTGTTTCCTTTGCTGTTTTGTTGTGTCTTTTCTACATCATCATCTCTCAATATTATGGTATTTGTTGCTGTGTGTATGATCAGCTGGTTGTTTGTTAACTCCTCTGCCTCTTTTATTATTTTCTTGTTTGGTGCTATTTTGGCTCTCAGTTATTCTAGGTTCTTTTCCACAGTTTTGTCGTCATCCTTTCTTATTGTCAAGCTTGCCAATTTCTCCATCATTCTTTCAGTGAGTTTTTGTTGGTTAAGGTTCTTTCTTGCTTCAGTGTTTCCATCTTTCTCCTTGTTCTGTTTTTTATCTTGATTCACCTTTGTTCCCAGATTTTTTGCTTTGAGCCATGGCTCTAGGTCTTTTGACTTGTTGACACCTTCATCTGTGTTATCTGCAGCTTTTGCACAACTGCTCTCTTCGTGTCCTATCAATCTGCAATAGTAGCATAGATTTGGCATTCTTTCATACTTAAAGTCAACCCAGATTAATCCATCTTCTTTGCTTCCTATATTAACTCCTTTGAGGAGTGGTTTGTTGATGTTCAGTGTCGTCACTGTGACTTTAAGAAATCTATTTTGTTCTCTATTTGTCTCATAGACTTCACATTCTTTTACTTCTCCTAGGGCAGCTGCTATTTTCCTTCCCAACTTGGTGGTCTTGCAGTGTTTAGGGAGATTCCAGATTTGAACGTTGATATCTGCCTTGTCTAAGCCTGTCTCTTCTATTTCTTTTGATCTGTCCGATTTCTTCAGCAATAGCCATGAGTTTCTAAACATCCAAAGGTTGCCTTTGAGAATTCTTTCCAGATCTGCTTCATGTTGGAAGAAGAACTGGTAGATCTTGGATTTTAGCTCCATTACCCTCATTCCTTTTGGCATTTTTCAGATGTTGTGCATTGCTGATTAGACCCATGAACTATTAATGCTTTTATCTGTAAGTAGTTTTTCCACTAAGCTGTTATTGCAGTCTTGTATGCCTTCCTTCACATCTTCATTATCATATACTATCAGTAGTTTTTCTTCTTTTTGTTCTCAGTGTGTGTTCTGTGTTTCAGGTTCCACATTTGTGGTTGATATATTATTGAAGTACTCAATGAAGCAGGATGTAACCAAATTATGCAGCACAATGGCAATCTTTTCACGATATTGTACGGACTTTTTACACTACACTCTTTTGTACTCTAAGAGAGCCTTCGGTATAAGGAGAGAGATGTTTATTATAATGATAAATATTTAAATTTAATTAAAATTTTTATTATATTAATTATTTAATTAAATAATAAATATAATAACAATAATAAATTATTATTTGATACATAAAAAATTGAATTCTCACTGCATACTTATTCCCAACTTTGTGTGGTGTGTGCATTGTTGTATAATTAGATTTATTTAATGTAACAAAGAATTATTGTCCCAAAAAAAAGAACTCTTTTTTTTCTCCTTTTAATTTAAATTATTCTGAATAAATTAAAATTTTACTACAATTCACTCCAAAATTAAACATCAGAATGAAAAATCAGATGTTTGGCCAAAAGAACTTTTACAATAGGCAATAGCTGCCTGAATGGAATTATTATTATCATTATTACTATTATTATTAGTGTATAATGAAAATCCTTCATGAATTGGTGTAGTGTCACAAGAATTAGGTTGAGATCTCCTCTTTGATCTACTACCTTTCTTATCTGCAATGTTCATCCCCATGGCATTGAATATACCTCTAATTGCTCCCAAATCCATCTCCAACTTTCTTGATGATTTTTTACAACTTCTAAATGAGCCACACATGATTTCATCCTCAAATTCCCAATCATTATTATTATCGCTACTCCTTGTTATTCCTTGATCCTTCTTTACATTGCTTCTTCTAGTATTTGTGGGGTTGACCAATTTCTTTTGATAACATTGAAAATGTTTTTTTCTTGATGACTTGTTATGTCCATTATTGTTGTTGGGTTGATATAGTGGCTTTATAAGAGATGCTAATATGGCCCCAATATTTATACCTCTAAATTTTATCAACAACTTCGTCATGCCTCCATTGCTTCTTGTTTTTGTTGTGAAGTTTGGTTGTTTCCTAGCATTGAGATAATATTAAATTTGATCATTAAATTAAATATTGCTCTAATTAGGAGAACTTACGCATGATTGATGTGCTAAATGAAACAGTTTATGAGAAATTAAATATGGTTGTTATTATTTGAATATTTGTATTAGACACGAACGAAACCAGTTATTTAAAAAAAAAATTATTTCGAGTTTCCCTAATGGTTTTATATATGCAAGCGGATTTATAAAATTTTAATTTGAGTTGAAATACACATGGTCATTAAAATAAGAAAACCAGCTTCAAAATCATGTTTAGCTAGTGAAATTAAATGTTTGTTAAATTGTTATCACATTCACACACTTGCTTAGCTTGTTTTAATTGATGGTAGATTACATACGTTGCTCAAATAAAATTTGAACAAATAAATTTTTTCTACAAAATTTTTGCACTGCACAATTCATTTATATATAAGGAGTTGATTCGTTTGATCATTTTCATTTCTATTGTCAATAAAAACAAAAATAAAACATGAAAATATAATTGGTTACATATTTTAAAAATATTTCAATAAAAATATTTTAAAAAAATGCAACACAACTAAAAATGACATTTCTTTGTTTCTGAAATTTTCTCTTGCAAGAGTTAAAGATATTTTCAAAAGACTCAACTCAAAAGATTGTGATTTCACTCTTTTTTTTTTTGTCACCAGACATATTTGTAACTTTTATTTTGTCTATTTGTGGGACTTAACTAGTGCACATTGTCTTAAAAAAAAGTTAATTGACAATTTAATCATTATTCATCAATTAAAAAAATGAGACATATTTTATAAAATTAATTGATAACTTATAATAAAATAATTTGATTAACTGAATTGTGCACTTAAAAAAAATTAGATTAACTAAACGTATTTTTATGGTGAGTTCTACCCAACCCCCTCTATTTCAACATGTAAATTATCCCTCGTGACGTGACATGCTTTAATTGGATGCTTAGTTTTAGTTTGAGTTAATTTAACTCAATAAGAGTTAATATGTTAACTAAAGTAGGGTAATTTTGTAATTAAATATTTTTATAAGAGAGATAAATATATAATTTCTATAAACATTAAAAAATAAAGTTATATTTTTATCATTGTGTAGAAATTCAATTTACCCTAATCCCATTTCTCTCTGAAATTGAAAGAAAAAATCAACTCATTCGGTGTTCCATATTTTGATGAACCAGGAAATAAGGGTGTGTTTGGCAACCACGTTCAAAGAGAAGAAGTACGTTTAGATATCTTGAAAGCTGTAATTTTTGGTTTGGCAAATTTTTGATTCATGAACGCAGAAGTGATTTTGCATTCAAAACCACGTTTTTAAGAAGCAACAATTTTAAGCTTCTGCTTTTCACCAACGGGCTTTTAGCCATCAATACTCAATCTTTATTTATTTTTTACCAATTTTATCCTTTATGCATACTATTGTATTATTTATATTATTTTTGTTTATATGAACTATTTTTTTCTATTATTTACTATTTTTTTATTAATTATTTATTTGATATTATACACTTTTATAATTATAATTTTTTTGTATTATTTTTATTTTTTTAATATAATATATTGATCCTATTAAGAAAGTAAATTAAACAAAAAATTAATTGTAAATAATAATAATAAAAAATTATAACATACTAAAAAAGAGTACTAAGAGTACTAAAAATATACTGTATAAAAAATATCATAAAATTTTTTTTATTTATTTCAATTACTACCAAAATAAATATTTAATTTTTTATTATTTTTAGTACTCTCTAAAATTTATATTTTGTTAGTTTTAATTAAAAGTATATTTTGCCAATTTTTATATATTATTTTTATCTTAGTGTATAAATATTAATTTTATTATAGAATTAATTAATAACATCTATTCAAATATCTAAATTAAAATAATATACAAAAATTATTTAAGTTGATGCCTATTTTAGTAATTTTGTATCTAAAAGTGATTTTGAATAGTGTAATCCAAACAACATTTATTTTACTATAATTCATTTTGATATAAATATTGCCAAACATAAATCACTTAATACAAACTTACTTTTCATCAAAATCAAGTTTGCAAAATTAATTTTATTCAAACTCCCGTTTGCAAACTGTAATCCAAACATACACTAATTAAATGGCCAGGAAAAAAATATTTGAGTTTGTCAGAACACCGTGAGACCATCTCGACCACAAGGTTGTAGCGCGAACGATCCTCCACCGTTCAGATGGCGCGCTTTGGAACAATTAATCACGCTCTGACCTCACGGTCATAGTTCAACCAAAGTCTTCTTAGAACTCAAGGATACAGATGTACGATCCTATAGAACAGATCCTGTTCAAGTAAGGTCGTGTTCCGTGTTTTGTGTTCTTTGTGTTTAGTTATAAAAACTGCTTTTGTTTTGTGAACCTAGCCCAGGTGAGACTAAGTTTACGATTTGCGAAATTCAGAAAATCTTAAAATTTAAGAACGTGAAATCGATTATGATGGCTTTTTATGATGATAGTGTAGAAGGGGAAGACGAAAAAAAAAAATGAAAATAATGATGATGATGATGATGATGATGATGGTGATGATGATATGGGATTTTTGGATGGCATTGAAATTAAATTTGGAGGTATTTAATTACATAATCACTCACTTTGGGCTATAATTTAATTACCAATAATTTAACCATAGTTAACATAGCAACTAATTAAAAGATGACATGTCACAGAGGGAAAAATTACATGTTATTATAGAAAGGGTAGGCTAGAATTTACCTATTTTTATTATTTAGTAATAAATATAAGTTTCAATTTTGATAATGAAAAAGATCAATTAAACATATTTTATTATTTTTCTATCTGAAAACAAAATTCATTTTAACTAAGCAATCATATTTTAAAAAATCTAAGAATCTGAAAATGAAAATAATTAAAAAAATTACAAATCAATCCGCCTCTAAATTTGTTTCATATAGATGCATGAGGCAACTCACATAAAAGATAAGTACGTCTTTTTCATGAAATAGAAATATGTGTGCTGAGTTGATTTATAAAATTAAAATGAAAACAAGCAACATATTTCTATTATTATGTTTATGTTGTGATATCATATAAATACATACCTAGAACATGGAGCGTCCATATTATGGGTTCCCCTCTGAATTGTTGTTTGGGATTCAGGTTTATGAGGATTACTCTCCATTATTAATCCAACCCCTGGATTATTGAACATTAATGCACTAGTATTAGTATTATTATTTGTTGCATCATCACCATTAATAGGAGATGACATGCATGGAGGCTCATTATCATCAGCAGCATCATCTTTTTGGAGGGAGAAAGATATTGTTGATGAAATTGATATCCGCAACTGGTGATGATGGAACTCATGATGATCCTTATCATTGTAGCGCGGCGACGGCGACGGCGACGGCAACGGCGAAGACGATGCATCGAGTTCAATTTCGATGTATGAATCATCTTCATCCATGGAATAATAATTAGCTTCCATATATATATGGATAAGTAAGAATCTAATTAAGAAAAGACATAAAATTCACTTGTCTAATTAAATAAATATTAAAAATTTAAATTTCATTTTGTACATAAATAACTTTAATTTTATGGTAAATTAATCTTTGATCTACTAGATTATGAGATATTGTGAAAAACAAACCAAATATATGACACTAGCTACTATAATTATTGAATTGTGATGTAACAAATTGTAAATAGCGAATGCAATTAGTTCTTGTTATGAACGCATGCCTAGTGATCCTATATAAATAGGTTTATGGGGCATATACGGAAGCATATATTAGCTAGGTAACATGTCACAATCTACTGAAATACTTGAATGTAGAATAATGTTTGATTTCGTCAACAAGTGTCAATTATTGTGTCACGGATTCTCCTTAATTTTCGACTTTTGTTTCACTAACAAGCAAGAATCTCCTTGACTTCAGGTTCAGGCACCACACTTACACAAATTTTGTTCTTTAATTATAGGGATATCAGTGGAGAAAATTGAATATGAATATTCACACGGATAACTTTATCTGTGAAGATGAGAATGAGAATAAAAGTTTATCGGTAGATAGAAATTTACGTGCTGATGTTTTTTTTTTTATTATGGTGTTTATACAATTTTAACAATATTTAAAAAAATCTGTTAGAATTAAAAGTAATATTTTTTATTATTTAATAATATTTAAAAATAAAAAGTATTATTAAAATATAAAAAATAACACTTTAATTTAATTATACTTAAAAGAATTTTGCAAAACTTATATAGTTATTATAGACACCATATAACAACAGGCACTATAAAATTTATCAGAAATTTAAAGTAATAATATTGTGGGTAATTTATCTGTATAAACTAAATGGAAAAAAAGTTTATCCAAATACAGCAATTAAAAATCGGTTACTTGCTTGTCCTGTTACTATTTTATATAATTTGTAGAACCTCTTTCATGTTTTAATAGAAGCACATAAACTGTGGTACCCCTCTCACGGTTTATGAAGAGAATATTGTAGGCATAAATCTGTTAGGATTTGGTTGAATTAGTCTCACATTGCTTAGGATAGCAAATGGAGTGGGTGGTCTAGGCTATAAATATGAAGCTAAGTTCTCCATATTTTTTGCACCAGTCGGAAACACTTAAAGCTTGTATCTGACTTTTTTTTTCCTCTATACCTTTTGATTAGAGAGTGTTGTGAGGTGTAGTTAAATATTTGCTTTGAGAGTGTGGGTGTATTGGGGTGTCGGTATTAGAGAGAAAGAAGTCTATGTGTTGTAACAATTTTCACATAGTGATATTCTCTGGTTGTCATTTGACAACGACTGTGGTTTTTTCTCCAATAATTGGAGTTTCCACGTTAAATTCTTATGTTGTGATTGTGTCTATTTTATTTCTCCGTAAAAGGTATTTTCTCAAGGGGGAATGGTGTATTATTCCCAACAAGTGGTATCAGAGCTTCGGTTCGGTGGGATTTATTCTTAGTATGCTCTGTGGTTGCAGCCTAGTCTAACCTTCCACATCATAAAAGAATTTTGTCCTGTAGCTTGAGGTTGATCTTTGGTTGCTGTTGTTGTTGCTGGAAGGCAGTGTGACACTGTGAGAGTACAGTTTGGAAAGGTTCTGGCTAAGGAAAGACCTGGTATTTAAGTGTGTCCATTGTGACCCACCTCTCTTTCCTGGGGACCCTTCCTAGTGCACGGTCTACAGTTGAGTTATACTATTTCAGTATATGGTTGCAACAATGTCAGATATTCAAGTGCTGTGAAGCTTGAAATAGAGAAATTTGATGGAAGAATCAACTTTGGCTTGTGGCAAATACAAGTCAAGGATGTGTTGATACAATCAGGTTTGCACAAGGCGTAGAAGACAAGAAGTATCCTCATGGTATTACCGCACTACCATGGATAAGGATAAGTTGCGGCAATCGGGTCCACAATTGCACACGGGCATTGGTTGGCGTTGAGATGCAAGGTGTGTGGCGGAGTTATGTCGATGGCTGAAGAACTTCCAGGAAAGCCAATTTGGAAGTTGCACCATGAATTTTCAGCAAGATTTTGATCTGTACCAAGGCGAAATGCTTGGAGTGGTCTAATTCCAAGTGAGTATACTTTCATGGTGGAGTATGATAGTTCTCTGAACTATGATTCTCGGTATAGACAATGGCAGCAACGAATTGTCGGTGTTGACAATGGAAGCTGAAGATGTGTGACTATTTCAATCAAGGTGGAGATTGTTAGGATTTGGTTGAATTAGTCCCACATTGCTTAGGATAGCAAATGGAGTGGGTGGCCTAGGCTATAAATATGAGGCTAAGTTCTCCATATTTTTTGCACCAGTCGAAAACATTTAAAGCTTGTATCTGACTTTTCTTTTCCTCTATACATTTTGATTAGAGAGTGTTGTGAGGTGTAGTTAAATATTTGCTTTGAGAGTGTGGGTGTACTGAGGTGCCGGTGTTAGAGAGAAAGAAGTCTATGTGTTGTAATAATTTTCATATAATGATATTCTCTGGTTGTCATTTGACAACGACTGTGATTTTTTCTCCAATAATTGGAGTTTCCACGTTAAATTCTTGTGTTGTGATTGTGTCTATTTTATTTCTCTGTGAAAGGTATTTTCTCAAGGGGGAATCGTGTATTATTCCCAACAAAACCGTGGTACTCCTTCCATGATTTATGAAAAAATGTTTGTGGGCATAAACTGTGCTACTCCTTCCACGGTTTATGAGTAGCTATATATATACATAATCCGCGAAACCAAGTGACATATTACATTGTTTACATTGTTGAGGGGTTAGAGTTTTTGGAGGTGAGCACTTGGGAGAGAATCTGGGGGCATCAAGACTCTGGCGTGGTGGAGTCATGGAAGACCAAGATCGCATGTACCGATTGAACAACATTGCTCACGTGGCTGGAAACATCGACCAAGAAGTTAGTTTTGAATATGTTAAAATTTCATTAGTAAGGAGTTAATTTATTTTGTTAATTTATGCGTTAGAATATTATGTGTGCTCTGTGTAATTCGTAAGTAATTTATATAGTGATTTGTACGTTAAATTTTAATTAGTATTAAATTAATGTTTTTATTAATCAACCGTATTTATATAAAATTTGATATGTATGGAATTGATTTTTTCGCTAAAGAACCAAATTTTGTCTAAATTTGATTTTTGGCGAACTAATTTTTCGCTAAATATCATGGCATCTAAACATCCCCGGCAGCAGTATGTCCTTGCTAGTCACAATTCCTGCGCGTATTACTGGGCTGACGGCAGAGCCCACAGCGCTTCGGTTGCTTAGGAGCAGTCTGATCCATGCTTCCTCGAATTCTGGTTGACTTTGGCCGTCCATCACTTGCACGAGTCATATTAGGGTCTGGAATGACAGTCAGACCATCATGGCAGCCAGAGTCCTTTTGGGATAGGGGGCACAAACCCTTCCTTGTACACGTTGAACACCTCAGTCATGCGATACACATCATGAACATATGAGGCTCAATTCAGTAGCGAGTGGGCGCAACATGCAATGGCATGAGAACATGGGTAATGTAGAGCCTGAAAATAGCCACAGTCGCATGTGTGATCCCTAAGAAAAACTCGATAGCTACCAAGCGAGAAGTTACCAGTAGGCGCCATCTCATCCACGGTATACTCGAACTTGTGCCTATCGTATAAAGTGACGGTGAAGCATCTGGAGTCTCTCAGGTTGCGCTCTATTGCTTTCACCAACGCCTGAAAAATTCATGGCCGGTCCCCAATTGCGACTCCACCATCTGTCCCCGGACCACGAACAGCTCTACAAGCCTTCCGTAAGTAGACTTCACCAACGAAGTTAATGGGAGGTTCCTTGTACCCTTTAACACAGAATTCACACATTCACTAATATTGGTTGTCATGTGGCCAAACCGTCTCCCGCTATCCTGATGCTGGGTCTACTTGTTATATTCTATCCGATTGGCCCAATCACACATAGTTGGATACTCAGTCCGTATAATGTCAAACCAGTAATCAAACTCTGCTTCGGTCTTAGCACATGCAGCATTCACCAACAGTCTTCTCGCGTCTTGACCTTTGAAGCTCAGGCTGAAATTTGCTGTCACATGACGAATACAGAATGCTCGATAAGCATGTGGAGGTAGCCAACCACTATCGGGGGCCCTAGGGGCAGCTTTGATGCCGTTATGCCTGTCGGAGATAACAAGAATATATTCCTATGGCGTCACATGCTGTCGTAGGTTGGACAAGAAAAAGAAGTATGACTCCACAGTTTCTCCCTCCACAAGTGCAAACGCTATCGACAAGATGTTGAGTTCCCGTCTTGCTCTATAGCCAGCAGCAAGGTACCTCCATACTTGCCATACAAGTGGGTACCATCAATGCTCACGAGGGACTTGCAATGTCGAAAGGCCTTGATGTAAGGTAGAAATGTCTCAAAAAGATGATGAAAGTATACTATAGACTCATCGACCTGATCCCCACTCTAACCAGAGAAGTCTTCAACACTGTAACCATCCCGGCCATAGTGGACTGGACCCCTAGCATCCAACGTGGCAACTCGGCATATGACTCTTCCCAATCTTCGTATATATGTGCTACTGCCTTCTGTTTTGTCATCCAAATTTTCCTGTAACTAAGCCTGAATCTATAATTGGCTTTCGTTGCTTCCTGCAGGACCTTTGTCGTAACCGCAGTATCCGCCCTAACTATTGCAGATTTTTAGTGAGGACAGCTTAATGCTTGATTGACAGTTTTTGGAATATTTGGAGTTAAGTCATAGGATTAAGTAGTGACAAGGACTTTTGGGTTTCTAATTCCAGACTTTGATCTAGTTGTCCTAGAGTGTAGGTTCTTGGTATTGTCAGGGATTGGGAGTAAGCATATGTCATTTCCACTAGTAGGCACTTCAATAGTATTTTGAGTAGATGTGTGAGATATGGTTTGAGAATTAGTATCTAAATTGATTGGAGGAAATGAAGAATTTGGTGAGTTAGAAGGACTATGTGGGGATATAAAATTCAGAGAGGATGAAATAGATTGATTGAGGAAATTGGATCAATTAGAATTGTTATTTGGAAGAGGTATAAAGGATGTTGGTTCTGTATGAGACATGGAACTACTGTAGGTTACTAAGAAATTTGAATTTATGCAAAATATTTCATGGTGAGGAAACACATTTTCATCAAAATATACATTTCTAGAAAGAAAGACTTTACTAGATTTTGACATACATTTAAAACCTTGATGGTTGCTATAATAACCAAGGAACAAATATTTCTCAGACCTATATTCAAGTTTATTCTTATTGTATGGTCTAAGAAGTGGAAAACACGCACAACTTGTTTAGAAGATACATGATAGTAGCAAATGAATCTTCCCAAAATGACATAGGTAAATTAGCAGTGGCTAAAAGAGAGAGACCAGTTTCTATGATGCTTCTATGTCTCCTTTCAACACTTCCTTATTGATGGTAGGTATACGGATAGGATAGGCTTTGTTTAATTCCATGTTTTTGTAAAAAATTTGTAAAAGACTTTGGCATAAACTTCTTTCCATTGTCTATTTGTAAAGAATTTATTCTACAACTAGTTTGATTTTTTATAGTATTTTGATACACTTTAAGAGCCGTGAGTGCTTGGGATTTGTTAGTTAATAAGAACAAGTAAGATTACTTAGAGTAGGAATCAATAAAACATATATAAACCCTATAACCATATCTAAAATTGACTGAGGCAGGCCCCCAAATGTCAGTAAAAACAAGTTCCAATGGTTTACTATATGTGGAATCAGAGGGATAAAATGGTAAGGCATGCATTTTTCCTTTTGAGAAACTTTCACAAACATGAGATGGACTAAATTTAGATGTCATAGAAATATCACAATCATTCATAACTCAGATAACAGTGGCAGTAGCTGAGTGACTTAACCTTTTGTGCCAAAGATCATACAAATTATAATTATTACAATTGGTCAATAAGGAACTATAATGAGAAATATATTGATGCATAATAGAATTGATATTAGTAGAGTTAGGGTGAACAACTTTTGATTTATTACTATCATCATGGAATGGTACAATGTTATTATTCATATTATTGAAATAAAAAATCGAATTACAAATGGCTGAAGACAAAAAAGAATTAAAAGAAATATTTTTTTGGGAAGTATATGAAATAGATGTCAAAGAACTATCATTATTTTTCAACAATTTCACACTTCTTGGAACAACACATTTTCAAACACATATAATCCTCCTCTAGTAATTCCTTGAAGAAGGAGTTTCCTTGATACCAGATCACGAGCAAAACATGTTTTAGGCCAAAATTCAAAGTATACATTGTTGTCTTCAGCAAATTTTGACATACTAAGCAAATTTTGAGTGATTTTTAGAACATACAAGAGATTCAAAAGTTTAAAGCTAACATTATTATGAGGATCAATTAAAATAGATGAGCCAGAGTTTGCGATTTGTATACCTGTACCATTACCTACAAAGAGATTATCAGAATCTGTCAAGCTTGATGTTGAAGAAAGAAAGTTGTTTGAGTCAGATGTCACATGATGGGTAGCCCCAGAGTCAAGGTATCAAAGTGATTCCGCAATGGATGGAGGTGCTGTGTAGTATGCACGTGGTTGATGAAATGAGGAAGATGTGGTGGAGGTTAGCAATTCCATGCTCCATGTTCTCCTCTGCCACAAATTTAATAAGGTGGACGTTGATTGTTCCAAGATGAGTGACCACCTCTTTAAAAACGTCCTCCACGAGCTCTTCTTGAAGGACCACCATGAACAAAACCTTGAAAATAGTTTTGAGCAAGATTGGCAATTGCAATTCCATGAGAGGGATTCTTGAATCAAACCATCATATCATCATATGCAAGCAAGAAAGACTCAATTTTGCTTACAAAGAAGGTTTCCAAACGTGACATAACATTTGTGATGTAGCCGCTATACTCCTCCGATAAGCCATTCATAATTTCTTGGATGTGATCATACTCTTGCAATTGGTAGCCAATAGGCAATAGCCAAGAGAGATTCGACTAATTGTCGAATTCGAGCTAGATAATCAGCAATGATACCTGTTTTCTTAACTGATCTAAGATGAGATTTCAAGCTCTGAACACGTGTCTTTAATGCAGTTGTGAAGTAATCAATGATGGTGGACCATGCATCAGCAAACCTTGTGCAATGGAGCACTTTGCTCGTGAAGTTGGTTGTCATGGAGGCCACAAGCCACATAGTAAGCGTAAGATCTATTTGACGCCACTCTTTATATTCATCTGATTCTTGAATCAATTCTGATATTGTAGTTGGTGTTTGAATTGGAGGTGAATCCGTCTTGGCAGTTTCAGAAGAAGTTGTAGATTTGGATCGTGAACTCTTCACATAACGTTGTGGAGTTTTTGACGCATCAAGATGATGCTCTAAGCCAAGTGTCTGAACTATCAACCAAGCCAAAAGCCTCCATGTGTTGAAGTTTTTATCATTGAATTTTTCAGAGAGTAGAACCGGTGCTGGTTTGTTGGTGGACTATCTAGCAATGATGAACGCCATTGGTGAAAAAGAGCACGTGAGAAGAGAAGCTTGAAGAATTGAAAGATGAAAAAAAGAAAGGACAAAAGAATGAAGCGATTGAGCGTGAATCTTGAATCATGATCTTGAAGCTCATGATACCATGTTGTGGTAGATTAGCACATAAAAGAGAAGAGAATTGAATGAATTCTGATTAACCAAAACTAGAGTCATACATTTTATGTATATCAGCAAGCTTTGGTTTATATATAGACTAACCAGAGGCAGAATAATATACACACACTAATTAACCTTTATCACTATTTACACTAATATCCTGAATAAGAATTAACAAATTATTCTAACAAACTAATCAAGTTGCATCTTCTAATTGCCTAATCTAACTAACAAGAAAACGATACAAAGTACATGATGTAATAATGCATATCAAGTAATAGCAATTCTTTTACCAGCAACACAAATTATGAAAAAAATTATCTTAAAAGAATAAGTCTTTTTTATTTAAATATGTGTTGGGAGGGCATATCAATGAATTTTGAGGATGGTTTTATTTGGAACGTGGGCTCTGCACAATTTTTTTTTTCATTGATGCAACCTGGTTGTTCTATTGGTACATAATAAAGTAGAAATTATCAATATTTCAGACCTTCATTGGCACATATGTGAATTTTGGTGGTTTGGATAAACCTCTAAAATAACTTGCCAATTGTAGGGCTTTGTCTATGTTATAGTGGCTATGATGATTATGTAAGTGTTGATAAAGTTAAAGTCACATTTTTTTAAGTAACATTTTTTAAAAAATATTGTTTAATAATAAAAAAAATATTACTTCAATTTTAGCAATATTTTTTAAAATATTATAATCACCATAGTCATTATAAATTGTAATATAGTTATATTGGAATAAGCCATATTATTATATCTAAGATGCTTTTTTCAACAAGAACCAATTTTGGTTTAGAGATTGTTTGGAACACTATCTAAGTAGAAAAATGCTACATGTACAACACTAATCAGCCTTTAATATTTAATTATTTTTTTATTGAAACATATTCCTATTTTTAGGATACATATCTCTAAATATTTTTAATTTAAATAATAAAAATATAAATCAATCTAACTTCTCTCCCACTTTATGGTTAGCTATTAGGACTTTGCTTCTTTTACGTAACCTCACGTAACAAACATGATTTGTTATTCCTTTTTTTACGTAACCTTCACACTGCATTAGTGAATTTCAAACGAAACAAGAACCTTCCAACTGAAGCCCCCTCTCATCTTCATTGGTGAAGGTATCACCACCTTCCAGCTGAAGCACCCTCTCGTCTTCATTGGTGAAAGGTATCACCACTTTTCAGACATGTGCTTAATTAATGTTAAGAAATATCATGTTCAGAATTTTTAATTATATTTAAAAATAAACAAAAAAATTTCATTCTTATTAAATTGGAACAAGTTTGATTTTATTTGATTTTATTAATAGAATTGTTACAAATAAAGTATTTTGTACTTAATTAGTTTGAGTAAATAAGCAAATAAAAAATCTAGAGTTTACAAGAGAAGATGTAGCTGGTATAGTCATAATAATTGTGTTTTTATTTTTCAATTATAACACATCTAATAGTATGATATTATATACAAAATATTTTTAAAACACATCCAAAATCGTAAAAATCTTCTTTTTAAATATACACGTTTTCAAAATCGTTCATTTCTAGTTTTTAAATAAAAACGTACATAAAGTATTTTGTACTTAATTAGTTTGAGTAAAGAAGCAAATAAAAAATCTAGAGTTTACGAAAGAAGATGTAGTTGGTATAGTCATAATAATTGTGTTTTTATTTTTTAATTATAACACATCTAATAGTATGATATTATATACAAAATATTTTTAAAACACATCTAAAATCGTAAAAATCTAGTTTTTAAATATAAACGTTTTCAAAATTGTTAATTTCTAGTTTTTAAATAAAAACGTACATAATACAATTAATCTTTTGATTTTTTATTCGATAAAATGCATGTAATATTTATTATTTAAATTATTAGTTGGATTTTTTGTTACTTATTTAAACATTATCATTTTCAAAATTATTATACAGTTAATTTAAGTTTTTTATTATTTATAAAAAATATCCAACATATATTATCATAGTATTAGTTGAAATTTTTATTACTTGTTTGAGCATTAGTATTTATTCATATTAATTTTTTTATTGATGTTATTGGTTGGTATTTTAGATAATAGTTGAAATTAGTTTATGTCGTAAGTTTATTACACATACAAAATAATCCAATCAAACTAAAGATATTTTTAGAACACATCCAAAAATCTATCAAATAGCTACCTGATAATTTTTTTTTGGTCTTACTGATCCAAAATGTTTAAGTAAAATGGACATTTAGTTATTAATTTGCATATATTTTAATTAATTACTATTTTTTTTCTAATATTATAATAACCATTATTTTATTTATAATCTTAGACATCAATATGGCATTTGTGATAGACTTGAACACGCAGTCGTCGTCAGAAGAAATTCACTCATTTGATACCCATATTGATATGAACGATATGAATATTTGTAATAGTTCAAGCAATTTTGCTACAGAAACTGAGTGCACGATTGAGGTAGTTGACATTTTTTTATTTAGAATTTTTGATAATGTCTTAATTTATTCTTCTGATATTTATGGCCGACTTTTTTACCTGCATGCTAATTATAGGTTATATTTTAATATATATATTTATGTGAACACATCCAAATATCAGAGTAATGGCACTGTAAATATATACATATGCATGTATTATTTTGTCATTTTTGTGCCACAATTCTTGTTAGTATGTTTTGTTTTTGTAGGTCATAATTCATCCCACCATTTATGATGAGGAGATTCTAAAAGTGGGGATGCTATTTGGAATCCTCGAAGAAGCACGCCAATTTTACTATAACTATGCCAATAAAGGGGGATTCGAGCCTCATATAAGAAACACTAACTTCGATAAGAATGGAAGAACACCCATTAACTAATCCATATAGTGCAATAGAGATGGATACCGAACAAAGAAGAATCCAGCAACCCAAAGGTCAAACACAGTCTCATCTGTACACTGTAAAGCTCGCATCTATGTGAAACTTGACACAGAGCTTGGATAGTGGAGACTGTCGAAGGTAGAATTAGCTCACACGCATCAGTGTGATTCCAGTTTGTCATGGATGTTTAAGAAAAACAGGAAACTCTCCATGCACGTTAAGGATGTCATCGAGCGCAACGACCAGGCTGGTATACGACCTTCGAAGACTTTTCAGGCGCTTGCTGATGAAGCTGGTGGTCGTTCTAATCTGAACTTTTTTGAGAAGGATGTTAGAAATTATATATCTGGTAAACTCCGAATCAATGGAGATGATACTGATGCGCAAGAGATGCTGGACTATTTTACCAGGATGAAAGAGCAGAACCTGAATTTCTTTTACGACATTTGTGTCTATAGTGACAATAGTTTCAAGCATGCATTTTGGGCGGATGCTCGATCAAGAGCTGCTTACTAGTATTTTGGTGACGTGGTGTCATTTGACACCACATACAAACTCAATAAGTAACTTCTTTTTATTGGAAAATGAAGATACTGAGTCCTTTGAATGGCTCATGCAAATATTTATAAAATATATGAGAAAAATACCAGATAGAATCTTAATTGACCAATGCGGGGCCATGGCAACAGCCATTCGAAATGTCATGCCAAACACTAGGCATAGATTGTGCCTTCAAAGGTATCTATGAAGTGACGATGCTTCTTCGGATCTAATTTCGAGAAGCTATCACCTGTAACACGGAAACCACAGGGTTGAGAGAAGTAGTACTACATCCAAAAAATACTAACTAGCAATAGTCTTACTAGGCACCGTAAAAGAGAATATATATGCACTTTACATTAAATATATGTTTTATGTATTACCATTTGCAGGGAGTCCCAATGCTTGACTTATCACTCGTGCATTCACCGGTATATCTCCGATCTCAACTTCCAAATGCATTCGATCCTTGTTATATGACCGTGCCAGGACGACAATCAAATCTTGGTTCATCGACCACTTAGGGATGTGCCTCAGATATCCAAAACCCATTTTTTCAACTTCTTGGTACTTGATCGGATATTTATCTTTTAAATGCTCCATCATATCCGCAATGGCAGTTGGAGAGCAGCGGATATAAAGTGTTTTCTAAAAAATTGAGCCACTAGTTAGTATATGTGAAATTGTGTACCTCACTTGCAAACCTCGAAAATTTTTAAAGTGAGAAACAAACTACCTTTTTAGGACCCTCTGGATTCTTCGGCCTTCTAACTTTCTTTTTGATATTGTTAACATTACATTCATCAAATCTGCCATCAAAAGCCTTATTAACTGCTGAATTTCCTTTCTTTGTACCAGATGAAGTATGTTTTTTAACTGGCATTATGATTCTACACTGCACATTGTTCATATCATAAGGTTAAACATAAAGTGTTCACTGAAAATACTTGTAGAATTGAGGTAACAACATAAACACATCCTGAATCGTAATAATCCATGCTAATTACTTGTACAAGTTCTTATCTTTATTCTCATCCCAACACATAGATATATTTCTTTTAATTGCAGTGTAACAAGCTCATACAATCAATCCAGCAAGCAAATTGACTATGAAAGCTACGTAACAAAAATAACATCTTTCGATCATTAACACACCACAAAATAGAACTTAATCATAATTTTCTTGCACCCGTCAAAGTTAATCCATTCTAAAAAGTAAAAAATCTAAAATTAAGAAAATTATTTATTATTGGGGGTAGAAAAAAAGCTTTCAGGTAATGATGTAACACTTAAACACACAAATAAGAATATTATTGCTCAAGTCTAATAATCGTTCAAGCCTAAGATATAAGTTTTAAGCCTATGCTAATTTCTGAACCAATTACAGTAATAGCTACATTGATATAACGTACAGCAGCAACCATGAACTTACCCACAAATAGCGATTACTTCAAGCTAATCAACACAAAAAAATTCAATTCAAAGATGTAAACACTTCCAAAAATTAAGAGATTGCACATGCAAAGATAAATTATATATATATATATATATATATATATATATATATATAATTAAAAAAATCAAAACTTTATATAGAATAATACAAAAATTAATGGTGTCAGAATAATCCAAACCTCAGTTCAGTGATCGGCGTGGTTAATGTGGATAAACGGCGGCGACGAAGATGAGCTTGGAAAGAGAGGAATGCAGCATTGTGGATGAGCGTCCTGGTGGAGGAAGGGGTGGCGTGGACGAACGGCGGCAGGGAGTGACTTTTCTGTGTTTTCAACGTGTGCCGCTGAGTTTCCGTTGTGAGTCTCTGGGTTTTGGATGCGGGGCGTCGACGATGAAGGCCGACGAGGACTGTGGTGCGGTGGCAGGGGGAATGAAGTCTCTGTGTCTTCAGAGTGCCGTTGAATTGCCGTTCTGAGTTTTTGAGTTTTGGATGTGGGGTTTTGTGACTTCTCTTCTTCTATTTTAAATGTGTTTAGTAAATAATTAAATGATTTAAAATTTAATTTAAAATTTTAAAAGTTAAATTTTGTAACACCCTAATATTCAAATCCTTATACTCGAGTCATAAGTCAATGATATTACGGTGGTACGACTCTCAGGTGAATTTTTTTAATATATAAATATAGGTAAATTCGAAAAGGAGTATTAATCGAGAAGCCTGAAAAGAGTAGAAATAAAATCGCGAAGACGTATCACTCACGTTTCGACAACAAAAAGATAAAATGTGAAGCCGAAAGCGATATACGGACAAGGCATAAAGGAGATTAAGAGATAGATAACAGATAGATATATATATATAACATAAGTAAATAGCCACTAGTCGCGACCCGCGAAGTTTAGGCCGGCTAGGGTACAGTATGAAAGTAGTTGACAACAGTATATCCTAATCTCTCCCAAAGGAAACATGAGAGCCTCTATAGGCAAGTTTAAAAGAGTACAATACATAATATAATCTTTTCGAAACAAAGGTGGAGAGATTTTAAGCAAATCACAAAGTAGAGAAAATAAAGATCTTCGCCGTCTCTCAGACGACCCACAACTCACTACTGAGCACCTGGACCTATATCTGAAAAACAAGAGAGATATATACGGAATGAGAACCCCGGGCACATGGGTTTCCAGTACGGTAAAAGTGCCAAATAAATACAATGCACTGCAATAAAACTCACTAAGCATCCTAAACTCCTTTTCACCAAGTATCCAGCCTAGATTCTCACTAATCCATAAATAGGCATCTGTCATAAGGGGATACTAAATCTAGTTCATATCTCAAATGATTCCCAACTCGCTGACTCTCCCACGAATCTGATTCAGAATCATAAACAAAACCATCATCAGTCGTGCCGTCTCAGCAATTCTATATCAATACAACATACCCTCACCTGGAGCTAGTGAAACCACATCACTGCGTCTACCCAGGGAGCTCAAATCATCTCAACCAATGATCATCATCATCATGCAATCGCATCATCAATTCATCTCATCAAGAACAGCCCTCAACCTCCACCGACACCAACATGAGGGGCCTCTCAGTTGTACAAACACAAACAATACAGGCAAGTAATACACAATTAAGGTACAAGTAGAACAAGTAGCATATAATCAGGTAACTTAGCATATATAATGTAGAAATCCAAAACAAATAGGCAAACCCAAACAATTCAAACATATGCAAATGATGAATGCCTGCCCTATGGCTAATGATATCATCTATCGATTATCAAGCCAACCCGACGTGTCTGGTAGCTAACCCGGGCACAGTCTCTCTGTGCGTATTAATATCATTAGAGGGAATCTGCGCCCTGTCGCCATTAGAGGATATCTGCGCCCTGTCGCCATTAGAGGGTATATGCGCCCTGTCGCCATTAGAGGGTATATGCACCCTATCGCCATTAGAGGGTATCGGTGCCCTGTCACCCTTACAACCAGAGAGAAAACACAAGCATGCTTACATTCAACATTTTCCATCATTATTCATTTATCATATTCGTTCATTTATCATATATGCCTTTATACTCAGCCATAATCCATAATGGCTTTGCCGTAACTCGGCAATAACTCAACCATCCGACTCATGGTTTAATCAAGAACCAACCATTTATCAATAAATATAGCCCTTCGGCTCATGGCATACACGGTACTTCCACCGCCATCCTCCGTATCTCATATAATCATCTTTGATCATCATTGATCATAACTTTTTCTGTTGCTTCATTCGCAAGTTACCACATCCCCCAGCTCCTTTCTCATTGCTAGGCATATCATAATGATTTAATACATAAGGGGTGAGATCGGAGGCTTAGAAGTATGAGATTTAGCTTTTTAAAACTCACAAATCAACTTTGGGATGAAAACAGGGCCACGCGCACGCGTGGATGGCCACAAAGCTCATCGACGCGTATGCGTCATACACGCGGACGCGCGGATTGAAACACAGCCAGACGACGCGTACGCGTCAGCCACGCATAAGTGTGGGTACATTTATGCCCCAGGCACAAAACTGGCACAACTCTGGCACAACTCTCGGGAAAATGGCTGGGCATTGGGTGCAGCGCATCGACGCGCACGCGCACACCACACGCACGCGTGGATGGTGCCTTCTTGAAGAACGACGTGTACGCGCCAAGTGCGTCTACGCGTGGAGGGTCATTCTGCTAAGAATTTTCTAAGTTAAAAGCTGTATAATTCACAGATTCAACCCCCAATCTTCTGACGGACATAACTTTCTCATTTTAAATCGTTTTTCGCCCGTTCTTCGAACGGCATGGACATTCCGGATTTAACTTCACTTCTAAACAAGTTTTGGCACAAAATAGAAATCCGCAATCCAAGTTATGTCCCATCAAAGTATGCCCAAGAACCATGTTTTCACTCAAAACCACAAAGTGCCATTTTCAAAACAAGTCATTTTCAACTCTTTTCAAAATCAACCAAAACATGCCAATTTCATCCCTTTTCTTTGAAATCAATCAAAGTATATCAAAATCGACATTAAGCCTCCTTAACTCATACACTAACATATTACCACAATTCACAAAATCGCCATATAACCATTTTTACCCATTTCAAACAAATGACTAAATTACAAACACATTATCATGTCATACATCCTTCCTCATCCCAATTTCCAACAATACTATTTCCAATCAATCATCATTATACATAATCAATATCATACTCACTATCACATGGTTTCACCCACAAATCAACCTTAATCATTTCTCAAGTATATATCACAACATACATATTTCTCATGCATCATCATACCATCAAGGCATTAATAATCATGATCACATATATGACCACATAACATACCTCAACCAAAACCAAACATACCTCATCTATACAACTTCACCCAAAATTACCAAATTCCACACTTCAACTCCTCAAACCTTATTATTCAATAACCAACCCAATCATTCATATATTCATTATCTGAAATTCATCCAATCACTTGTGTCATCATACAATGCACACATCAACTTACCTTCCTTACCTCTTTCCAGCCTACGGCCCAAGATTCACGACCTCCGGTCCAAGTTCACAATTTAAATGCATAAACCACAAATCAATACTCATTACCCAATACATCAAATTCTCAATACACCAAGCATACAAGGCCACACAATTTTCAACCCAATCATTAATTCACATTACATACCAACTATGCATATTAGTACCAACCATTTACATAATCCAAACTTAATCCTAGGGGCATTTAGCCTAGGAATTCTCATCACACCACACAGTACTTAAATGAAACTTAAACCGTACCTCTTGTAGCCAAACCAATTGAGCCTCTTCTATGGAAGTCTCCACCAACCCTTAGCTCCAAGCCTCACCAAAGCTCCACAAGTAACACCAACCTCCCAATTGTGCATCAAAATCATCAAATACACTAACATAACCAATTTCACATACATACATCAACCTAAGGCTCATAAAAATGACAAATCACAAGGATTTGAGCACTTCTTATCTCAGCCCATATGAAGTAGAGATAGAACCCACTTAGAATCCATGTTGGAGTATCCCTAAACACCCAAAATCACAAGATTTCAACACTAACTACCCAAAAACATGCAACAGTGGGGAATTTTAAAAACTAGGCAAAGATGAATGGAAGACTCACCACAAAAATTAGATAGAATTGTAGAGGATGAGAAGAGCAACGCGTGGCCGCAAACGACTCGTCAATCGGAGCCCCGTAGCTTAAGTTATGGTGGTTTGAAGATCAAAGAGAGTTAGGTTTTCTCTCTTCTCTTCTCTCTTCTCAATTCAGCGCCCCAACCCTTCTTTTTAGGGTAAAATGAGCTGAAATGTTCATAACTAATGTTTATATATATTGGATCTTGGGCCCACTTAGGCCCGGTTCACTTATTTTTGTCCGTTGGCCCAATTTTGAACCAAAACCTTTAAGATTAGCGCTCTAAATCGCACTTCAAATATTTCTACCTCCTCTAGTTATAATTCCTCATTTCTTAATCTTATTTACTCATAATCAATTTTCTCAACTGCAGTACCCGACAGGTCTCAGCCAGTATTGCCGGTCAAAATTCCACTGTGCGCTTTTACGTAGAAAAAACTATGTTTTCTGACTCGAAAAAATTCACTGAATCCAAATATCATGTTTAAATCATCAAATTCCAATTGCCAAATCTTCCAACCATAGTCGCTCCTATTCAACTTATTATTTAATTAATTTCGGTTAGACCGAGTATTACAAATTTTAAATTTTGAGTAATTTGAATTTTAGTTGTGTATTTAAATTATAATATATTATTATATTAAATATATTAATTTTGAAACAGAAAATTAAAATTAAAATTTTAAATTTTAGTTTGATTTAATTTGTATTTTAAATATGAATTTAATTTTTAAAAATACTAAATTTATTTACATTTTTTAGATGTGGTTTTTTTTTTTTGAATTATTGTAAAAAAAAGATTGAATATTGTACCATTTTTAAAGGATACCTAATTGAATTGATCTAAGTATTAGTGTCTTGAAAGTTAAAATAAAGCTGAACTCTTTGCTATTTTAAGAGGAATAGTTTTAGCTGGGAAAGTTAGGTTCATGAATGTGGGATTAGACCAGAGTTTCGCAGCCTTGTTTTTGTTTTGTCCCTTTGTTTTTTGTTTTTTTTTTTTTTAAAGCCTTGTTTTTGTTTCGTCCCTCCCTTTTTTGTTTTTTTTCTTTCTTTGAAAAAAAAAACAATACAAAACAAAAAGTTCCACAATATGAGCAAGATAGATGGTCAAGATATAATCATGTTATTAGGTATATATTAAAATATAAAATATATATTAAAAATAAATTAAATTATATATATTTTTATATAAATATATAATGACTGATGTTTGATATTAATATGTATATAGTATTTTTAGTAAAGATATATATGTTATTAGTATTTAAATATTGGACTCAATTTTGAATTCAAATATTATTATCATTATTTGTACTAAAATAGTGAGTGCAAACGCCCATAATGTGATAATGCCATGTCGATTATGAGTTGATACTCCTCTTATGATATTGCCACCACTAACCACTCTTACCAGGGGTGCCACTGCTGCAGTGCTGCTCCACTAGTGACCCTCCAGGATAGAAATTCTTGTGGTGAATACTACTCGTACATGCATCAAGCACAGTTAAAGAAGTGTGGAGTGTGTGCGTATAATAAAAGTTTAGTTGGTGTCTATAATTTTATTAAATTTATAATTAAATTTTTATATTTTTAATAAAATTTTGTATTATTTTTAGTTTTATAATTAAATTTTTATTAATATAAAAAATATTAGAATTAATAGAATATTTTTTTATAAATTGAAAATATTTATAATTAAAAAAAATTAATTAAATTATTGTTCATTTATTTTTAAGAAAAAGATTTTATTAATTTTAATATTTTAATATAAAAAAAGTCTAATTAAAAAATTTAAAAATATAAAAATTTAATTAAAAAATATAAAAATTTAATTATAAATTTAATTAAATTATAAAAACTAATAAAATAATTAATAAAACATGTCCTAAATAAACTCTCATTATCTCTTCTTTTTTTCACTTGACCTTTCGAATATTTTAGTATACTAGTTTTACTTGAGAATGAATCTTTTCAATTTTTTTTAATATTTTTTTTGTGTTTTTTCTTAGTTTTATTTATAAAATTAATAATAAAATATCACACTTTATCCTCTCAAGTAAGAAAAAAAATTAAAAGAATCTATTTCCGTCTTATCCTCATTTCCGTTCTTAATATTTAAAATAAATAAAAAATATAAAATATGCATCTTTTAATATAAACAATAAGAAAATTTTTAAATATATTAAAAACACCTATATTTTAATTATTTTAGTTATTAATTATAATTATAAAAAATATATAATATATATTAATTAAAATTAACAACTAAAATTACTAAAATATTAATATTTTTAAAATATCTAAAATTCTTATATATATATATATATATATATATATATATATATATATATATATATATATATATACGCCCTTGAGATATACCAGAAAGTCTCCTTTCTCTTCTGTTTAACGATAGTTTGTGAATAACAAAATAGAATCACTTATCTATGAGATTCAGGAGAATTACACTGTTCATGTAAACATAAGCATAAGCATTTGGAAATATTTACGAATTGAATCAAAATAAAAGAGAAAAATAGAAAACAATTAAAAGCAAAACGTTGCGAAAAACATAACTTATATAATACTAGCAATTCGTCACCAAAATATATATATATATATATATATATATATATATATATATATATATATATATATATATATATAATACTAGCAATTTACATTAAGTCTAGTTAATTGCGTCTTACGCCAAAAAAAAATTAAAATTCAAAAATATATCAACCAATATTATACAATTTAGAAACTTCTGAAAATGTTGATAGAAAGAAAATTCTTCAACCATAAAAAAAGAAGTACCATAACATGTCACAGAATTTCTACCACAGAATTATCAAAAACAGTACTTCTTGATATACTATAAAAAAAAAAAAGTAGAAATTGGAATGAAGCTAATTGATCATTTTTTAACAATGGCGGATCTCATCATGTTCTTGAACTCAGAGAAATCAACACGGCCATCATGGTTGATATCAACAGATCCAATCATCTTCTGAACACTCTCAATCTCATCCCCTTCAGACAACCCTAACTTCCCTAACACCACTTGAAGCTCCCTCGCTGATATGTAACCGTCACCATTCTCATCGAACACCTTAAACGCTTCCCAAAGATCCGATTCCTCCTGCTCCTTCATCTTCTCCTCCTCTTCCTCGTCGTTTGTCGCGTCCATGAACCCGAAGTATTCTTCCCCTAGAGATTCATGCAGTTTCAAGAAGTCCTCGAATGCCAAACCCTCGTTCCCGGGACTTATATACGACTTCGTCAAGTTCTCTAGCTCCGCCGTGTCCGCCTCCAGCCCAAGAAGGTTCATTGCCTGGCTGATCTCCTTCACCGTGATAATGTCATCGCCATTCTTGTCAAACATATCGAAGATCTTTCTCAGCCGGATCGAGTTTAGGCTCGGGCTTCTGAGCCTAAACGAAGACGGCTGAGTCATCTTCTTTTCTTGTCCCATTTAGTTTAGCTTATTTTTAAGTGCACGTGCTATACTTGAAGTTATAATAATATATATGCAATTTTTCTATTGAGAAGAAGAGAGAAATTTTTAAAATAATAATGCAATTATATGTTGTTACACATACGTTACTTGCCCTTTGAGATGGGTTTTCAGTTTTGTATGGTGAAAAATAGGTTTATGGTTGAAAAAAGAAGGAAAATGTTAAGGTAGCTAGATGTGTGGAACCCTATATACCATAGCTAATGGTCCTGAATTCTTGTGAATGGTGTGTGGTGTGTGGTGTGTGATGCTACGTATATTATAAGAGATGGTGTGTGCGTGTTTGGTGGCCAACCAAAGGGGACTATTCCATGCTTTGCGTGTTTGAAGGACCGTTTCTCATTATTATTAGTGTCTAATGAATTTTCCTTTGTTTACTTTAATCATAAGATTATTAGTACAGCAGAATAATAAACGAATGACCAGAAAATATTTGGTCTAAGTACTTTGTGATTTGAAAAATGATATTCTTCGTCCTCTCGTAACGTTAACTTCGTTCTAATGTCATAGCAGTATTATATAATTTTTTTATTAACTACTCGAAAATTAAATAAAAATTAAATAAAAAATATTAGAAAATAATCAAAATTTATTATTTTTAGTTATTAATGACTAAAAATTTATTATTTTGATAGTTTTTTAGTATTTTTTAATTTAAAATTTTATTTTTACACGTTTTTAAAATATATTTAAAATATTTTTAAAAAATTCTATCACTATTTATTTTAATTTATAATATCAAAATTTATAAAAAAAAAAATTACAATAGTAGGAATTTTTTTAGTCTAATGGATCCCTTAGGACTTTTTTATCTTTTGACATTTGGAGATGCAAAGTAGGAGAAAATAGGTGATTGACTTGAATTTTATATTCTAGAAGACCATAAAGGACTTTTTCAAGTCATCCATTGTATTTGTCCTTCACTGATAAGGTTTCATTATTTGACAATAATAGTTGACATGCTGGCATGCACGATAGATGCCAACTTTGAATTTCAACTATAATAGGCTCCATATCTTAATGCATGCAGGCGTATCTAGATGCTAAGCATTGAATGATACGGAGTGACGGTCCAAAAATGACGAAGATCAGAGTTATGGGGAATGGATCTAGATAGGCATCTTTATTTTATATGGACATGAAAAAGTATTTTTTAATTTGTTGGGGTCCAAAAATAACTTATCAATACTTTTTGACTAAATGGTTTTGTTAAAGATAAATATTATGAATAAAATATATTTTTATCTAAAATTTTTTAAAATATATTTATTTTTTAAATTTTCGATTTTCAGTTTTTTTTTTTGTTATTTTTTTTGGTTAACATTTTTTTTAGGGTTAAGTACAATTTTGGTCCTTAAGATAGGGGCTGAAAAATTTTTCCGTCTTCAACTTTTTTTTCTTACAAAATCCTCCTTAAAGTTTAACTTAGTTTTAAAATCGTCTATTTTACCACATTTTAAATTTTTATTCTGAAAATACCCTTAATTTAAAAAAAATAAAAAAAGAAAACAAGTTAAATGGGAGAAGGGATCACGGGGGGGGGGGGGGGAGAGCCGCCGTCCTACTAGATTCGTCGCTGCCGTTGAGCCGTGTCGCCGTACTGGGCTCGTTGCCGCCGTTGAGCCACCATCGCTAACTGCGAAGAGAGAGAAAGAGAGAGGGGGATGCACAAGCTGAAGGAATTCGCGTCCTCCACTGCCGCCGATCCTCGCCCTTCACCTCTCGCTGTTGTTCTTCCTTACTCGTCGCTCGTCACTGCTCCCTGTGTCCTCGTCGCTGCTCCAAGACCTTCACCATCCGCTGCTGTTCTGCTGGTCCTCCCCACTCGTCGTGCTGAATTGTGACTTGTTCTATAATTTCTATTGACGTTGCTAGTAGCTGCTGTGGTTGAACTAGTAAATTGAAATTCGATCCTCCTCTCCTTCTTATGTGTGAACTGGATTTTTTGTTTGTCTTACATAATCTAAATTTGTTGTGAAATATCTGAATTTTTTGCTTGATGATTCTGATTTGGTCTAAAATATAAGATTGAATTTGTCTATTGATGATATGGGTTTTGGATATGTTGATGTTGCTGCAATGTCATGCTCTGTTGATTAGGTAAATTTCTACTTCTGATTTGACTTGAATCTGAAATATTGATGCTACTGAATTTGTTGATTATTATTTAAGGTTGCACAAATTTTGGTGCAAGTTGCTTGAATTTCTTTAAGTATTTTGGTCCACTTTTTATAATCTGAATTCAAGTTTTGTAAACGAGTTTGAATTTGATCCCAACTCAAATTCGAGGAATTACCATGGAAACAAGTTTATGGAAATCACTTAGCAAGGATGAAGAAGATGAAGAAGCACACCAAGAGAGGAAATGATGAAATTGTGATAGAGGGTAAGGGTATAATTGTCCGAATGATAATGTTAAAATTAAGTTGAATTTTAAAGACGATTTTGTATGTAAAAAAGATTAAAAACAAAAAATTTTTAACCCCTGTTTTAAGAACCAAAATCGTATTTAACATTTTATTTTTTAATTATACCCCCTTCTTAAAACCACCACCATCATTGTCACGTTCCTCTCTCTCTCATTACTGCATTTCATTTCTCGTGAAAACACTATTTTTACATTGTTACTAGACTAAAATAGTTCCTTTTTCTCTCTGGTGGAAGCACCTGCTCCCATTGCTTTTATCTTCTGTCGCCAAAGTATGCATCATGCACTACTCTGTCCCGTTTTGTTTTAAGTTTTTTTTTTTTTTTTGAATTTGTCCTTGTTCTTCTTGCTTTACATATGAGTTAATTTTTGGACCGAACTCAAACTGAAATCTTTTTTTCTTTTTGGAACGTTGGCTCTTTTTTAAATAAGAAAATATGTCTTTTTTCTTCTTCTTCTAGGGAGTAGCAGTGACAAGTAACATTTCTGGGTAGTAGCATATGGGGATCTCTTTTTTTCTTGATATCTAATATGGAGTTACTGCATTTCAGTGCTATCTATTACTACTAGAAAGTTTTAAAAGATTTTTCATTGAAGCAAGTAGAAGCTAATTGTTAGTAACGGATGCAAAGTATCTTATTGATTTCAACTTGTGGCATCTCTTTTCAAATCTTCACATTTGGAAGTTAAAGGAAAAGGGAAGGTACATTGTTAAGGAAATTGCAATTTTTTTGTTGTGTGAAATATTGTTGGATAATAGGGACATTGCAGTGTGTGTAGTAGGTGACAATGGTGAAGATAATGTGTTGGATAGTGGTGAAGAGAGAGAGAATGTGCGAAATAATGCCCATGGGCACAGGGGAGGGTTAAAATTAGACAAAAACTATTATCTGAAAAAAAAAATACAGAAAGGATAAAATGAATGTAAATTGAAAATTTAAAAAATAAAATTAAAATAAATTAAAATATAAGGATATTTTTTATAAATATTGGAGATAAAAAATATACTTTATTTTAATATTATTCATTTTTGATAATAAAAGTGGTTGATGAAAAATAAAATAAGATAAAAAAATATTTTTTATATCATAAAAAATATCATAAACATCGTTTATGCTTATACATGCATATATTTTTTTTGTTCTTGGATGTGGTTTGCTAGGCCAACCCAACCTGAAAATCTACCTAAAAGTCTAAAACCCACCCCCACCGGGATCAACACTTGAAGGATCCTTTTTTCCTGCCAAATGCATATTTATATTGGATCATTTTTGAGAATTACATTTAAAATTCGACTCAATTCATGCGTTTTACCAAGAATTGAATCTAATCAAATTTAAATTAATGGATTTGTATTTAATATTTTAAACACATATGCGGCTCTACTCTTTTTCATCTTAAAAAAAAAAAATTAATTGGGTCAGAGTCAAACCGTGGCAGATTTTTTTAGATATGATATTGGGGTGTGAGCTATGCTGGAATATGATGATTATGGGTGATTTACACTGTTATGACGGCGCTGCGTTTTTGGAATTTAGGGGGAAGAAATCGGTGGCACCGATTTGAAGTAGGAGAAATCGGTACCACCGATTTGTGTGAGTGAGGGATAAAATCGGTGGGACCGATTTGTGGAAGGGGGAGGCTGTTGGGTATGAAATCGGTGCCACCGATTTGTGGGTGTTCTAATTTTAATTTAATCCGGGGTTCACCAATCGGACCCACCGATTTGGGTGTGCAGCGGTCGGTTCCTCCGATTTCAACCCTTAGTGAACACAAAAAGCGGATGGTGGTATCACAGAAGCCCCATTTCTTCCTCGTCCGCTAATGTTCATCCTCTTCTCCTCTCTTCTCTTCTGTTCTTTGATTCTTCTCTTTCATTTTTGTAAGAAAAATTTCTGTGAGGCTGAAAATGGATAGTGTTATGGATGATAGAGTTGTATTGAAGATTTATTACTACGGACAGATCTTATTACAAACATATGAGGGAGTTTAATTTGTGTGTGAAAATCCATTAGATGTTGTTATTCCGTTCACAGTGTCATTTGAGGAGTTGAAAGGTGTGATTTGTGAGAAGATAGGCACGCAAAGATGTAGGAGAATATCGTGTATTTTGTACAGGTATCCTTTACCTGTGTTTGGCGGGTTTGTTCAATTTCAGACCAAGTATGTGATGGACGAAGCGAGTATGCAGGAAATGTTTTCAATGTACATGGAAAATCGCCACCGAATATCGTGCATCGAGTTATATATTGAGTTTGAGCAATCTGAAGCGGACCGTAACATTGAGTTGGAAGATTATAATAGTGAAAGCGAAGATGAATTTGAAAGTAACTATGAGATCGTCGGTCCAAGTGAGGACGAAGAAGCAGATGTTGGCGCCATGAACGCAGATGTGGCGGAAGTTGCAAATGCACTAGCAAACCCGCATCCGTTTCAAGAGCCATCTTTCATGCGGTCGTTGGATTTGGGGGCTATGCACGCACCGGAGTTTCCGCAATATATGAATACAGGTGCGTAAACCTAGCTAGCTACGTGAATCTCTGAAGTAGCAGATCGATAAGTCAGATGAGTAATGTATGTGACCAGGCATTTGTGAGCATAGCGTTTGATTTTTTTATTAATTAATAATAATTTGTTGTGAATGATATTTAATTGTTGTTTACGTAGATGGAATAGCGAAAAATAAGACTATAACGATCTTACCTAGTAAAGTATGTTTATTAATTGAGTTGTAATGAAGGACTTCTTACTGAGTACATAATGAAGCATTTATTACTTTTGATGTATGTAGCCCCTCCTGTTGTGGCGGATGGTGAGTTCACAGTGGGGATGGAATTCAGCTCAAGGGAGGCAGTAATCAAGGCAATGAAAGATTATACCATCCGGAGAGGTGTGGACTATCGGGTATATGAGTCGGAACCGACGACATTCTATGCCAAATGTATAGAATATGGGAATGGTTGTGACTGGTTGATCAGGGTAACCAAAATGCAGAAGAAGTACTGTTGGGAGATAAGGAGGTACAATGGAAGTCATACTTGTACCAGGTCAACTATTTCTCAAGACCATTCGAAGCTGGATTCCAAGACAGTTGCAGAAGCAATAAAGCCGTTGGTAGAGGTTGACCCGTCTATAAAGGTGAAATCAGTAATTGCTGATATCCAGTCAAAGTTTAACTACACCATCAGTTATCGCAAGGCTTGGTTAGCAAAGCAGCAGGCGGTCGAATCAATTTTTGGAAGTTGGGAAGCATCGTATGAAGCTTTGCCGATATGGTTTGAGGCCATGTGCCACAAAGAGCCATCAGCAGTGGTTCACTTTGAAACAATGCCAGCTTACCAGGGGGATGATTTGGTTCCTGATATACGTGTTCTACATAGAGTCTTCTGGAGTTATTACCCCTATATAAGGGCCTTCAGACACTGCAAGCCAGTGGTGCAGGTGGACGGGACTCATTTGTATGGAAAATACAAGGGTTGTTTATTGGTTGCAGTGTCACAAGATGGTAATAACAACATCGTGCCTATTGCATTTGCCATAGTGGAGGGAGAGACTTCTGATGCGTGGCACTTTTTTCTGAGCAACCTGCGTCAACATGTGGTGACCCGTGATGGTGTCGGACTAATCTCCGATCGACACGATTCAATTAGGTCAGCTATTGAACGAAGTAAAGGGGCGTGGTCTCCTCCAAGAGCTTTCCATATGTTTTGTATCAGGCATATTGAGTCCAACTTCTTGAGGAAGTTCAAAGCACCTTACCTGCAGAAGCTTATCGTCAACATTGGTAAGTTTGTATACAATGAACTTTTAATTTATTGTAAGCACGATCAAATAGACTAGTGTTCATAGTTGACTGAATGTTTTTCATAGGATATTCAAGGACGACCAGGGAGTACCAGATGCGCTATGAACGATTAAAGGAAAGGGGTGAGGCTTACACCAATTGGCTTGATCGGATCCCTCGTGAGCAGTATGCTTTGGCATTTGATGGTGGTTACCGATGGGGTCATATGACCACCAATCTTGTGGAATGTATCAACTCCGTCTTAAAGGGTGCACGCAATCTCCCAGTCACTGCACTTGTTAAGGCGATATTTTACAGGCTGAATGAGTTGTTCACTAGGAAAAGAGCTGAGGCTGAAGCCCGAATCAGTGCTGAACTTGTATTCTCTGAGATGGTGACAACCAAGCTGAATGCAAATCAACGAGCATCAGGTAACATACAGGTTAGCTGTTTTGATAGAGAAAATGAAGTCTTCGAAGTACGCGAGATGCCTAGTGGGGTTGAGTATGCAGTTGACCTGCGCCACTATCGGTGTGACTGTGGTGAATTCCAGGTTGACCGAATTCCGTGTAGGCATGTGTTTGCGTGTTGCGCAAATCAGAGGTTGGATTGGAAAGTGTACGTTAATGACGTTTACAAGATGGACCAAATTCGAAGAGTATACAGGGCTAGGTTTCGACCACTGGGAAATCCGGCAACGTGGCCTGCTTATCATGGACCTAGATTCGTTGGAAACCCGTTCCTCAGACGGGTAGCCAAGGGCCGGCCGAAGATGACCCGCTTCTTGAATGAGATGGACACTCGTATGTTGCGTCGCCCGAGGCGATGCAAGCAATGCGGTGCCGAGGGTCATAGTCGCAGTAGATGTCGTCAAAGTGGTGGACCGAGTGGAGGTCCAACCGAATAGTAGTAGTTACCTTTTTTTTACATTTCGTTTGGATTTCATTTATGTACGTCATTGACATTTGAATTGACCAACCAGTGCTTATATTCATTTCAAACCTGATTAACATACACGATAGAAGATACGCAAGAAGTAATAACAATCTACGTGTAGTACTCATTAAGTAAATACACAATAAGTAAATACTAGTTAACATAGTCAACAATAACAAACTAGTTAACATACTCAATAAGTAAATACTAATAACGAAATTAACATAGGCAACAATAACAATGTAGTCTACATAATCAATAAGTAGATACCAATAACCAAATTAACATAGTCAACAATAACAACCTAGGTAACAATAAAATCCTAGTTAACGTACTCAATAAGTCAATAGTACACATTATTTCTTAAATAGTAGTCAGAACCTAGGTAACATTCTCAATAATTAACTAGTTACAACTTCACTTCCTCGGTGCCCACTTCATATCTTTGTATAATTTTTTGCACTTCTTTGCAACCCTGTTAAAGGCGGATGGTGTATACCGATTTGCACTCCGACGTGGAGGATCAGCTCTAAGGTTGTAACCTTTACCTTTTTCACTTGTGGCCGTACCTATGTAAACACAACAAATACAAATACAAATATAAATATAAATATAAATATAAATACAAGTTCACCATGAATACAAATATAAATACAAATACAAATATGAATACAAATACAAATACAAATATAAATACAAATACAATTACAAATATAAATACAAATCATTACTAACATTATGTTTTACCTGCACTAGGTGCTGTATCCTCGTCAGCAGGATCGTCATCCTCATCACCACCCTCATCCTCAAACTCATCAGCGTCATCACCCTCATCCTCAGACTCATCCTCATCATCACCCTCATCCTCAGACTCATCCTCAACCTCATCCTGATGAACTGCTCTATGACTCTCATGAATCAGAGTCATCGGAATACGTCTAGGATTTCCACTTTGTATGATCCCTCCCGCCGCTTCATTACTTCTGCTCGAGTCAACAGACATTCTGGCACCAGAATTATCAGATGAAGTGCGACCCCGATATCCCAAATCCAATGACCTCCTAGCTGGAGTAATACCACCAAAATGTGCCTGATGGTCGGTGGGAATGTCAATATAATTACCTGAATGTGACTGGTGCGACCCCGATGCCATCAAACCAAGTAGCTGACTGAATGAAGGTTGCTCTCCATACTCAGAATGTGGACCACCCCAAAACTGATGGTGTGACGGGACTGACGCTGAGTAATAATCAGACGGATGCGTGTAAGGAACATATGGTGCAAAATACTCAACCCCCTGATGTGGCGGTTCCGGTGGCGGTGGTGGTGGAGGTACGGCCACCGGTTCCGGTTCCAGTTCTGGTGCCGGTGGTGGTGGTGGTGGTGGAGGACCTTCTGGATTCTCTTCAAAAACAAGGTTCGACAATTGCAAGTGGTCACCATATTCCTCTCGATACCAATGCATGTAAATTTCTAACGGATAATGTAAATGCTCCAAGTCTTCAGAAAGAATGTGACTATATCGATTGGTCCATTGCATCACCCAACGCGAGTGGGTATTGGCCCAATCTTGATTCTTAGGCCCAGTTAGAACTTCCCCATGTGATGCACCTAGATCCTGCACTTCACTAGGAACACCCTGTGTCAATCCAAATTGCCTCCTGACTCTATCAGTTGCATGCCACTCGATGCATTCAAAAGATATAAGTGGCACTGTAGCACTCCACACCACCGAATTATGACGGATGGCTAAGGGAATTACGTCTGGGTCGATGTATCCAATGCCATAAGCCTGCCAAACAAACTGGACAATTCTCCCAGTAAGATGATTACACAACAATTACTTCACTTAAGAATTTACATAAGGTACTTGTATTTTACACAATACCTGTCCTTCTTCTAGATCATCCAACAACCTCCTGTAGTGGGCAAGCGTTTTATATCGGTAGGCATAGTTTTGACGGTCCCAGTTATGCCACCTGCAGACGGACAATCCATTTCTTAACTTATCTTACCATAAACAAAATACAATTTATATCAATTTTTTCAATGCATACTTTAATCAAAATTACCTGTTTGCAATTGGAAAGACTCGGGGATTGCCAGGAATCGGCGCTAGAAATGGTAGCCGGATCCAAGCCCAACTGACCAACAGTGTCAGTGGACCGTCCATTTCCTTGCAGTCGACACGAGTTGCCCTACACAATGATCTATACAAGTGTGCCAGGCATGCCGAACCCCAACTAAACTGTATGATCTGGCCGAAGTTGCGGAGCAACGGTAAAAATTTCCAGTGCACCCCTGCACCCGACTTATCTGCAAATAGAACTTTCCCAAATAACAACATTATGTGACACTTTACATACATCTGCATGTGCACATCATCATTCAACACTATACGATCTCTCACACCCCTAAACCATGTTAATTTTATAAAACTCCCTCTACATTCATTTTTGCTGGGTGCAATTCCAAATTGGTGCAAGCACTCGGCTTCCAATGCCTCAAAGCTACTCATGGTCGGACCTGTAACCGGAAGACCATTTGTTGGCAGACCGAGAATTACCGCCACATCCTCCAAGGTCACAGTACACTCACCAACCGAAAAATGGAAAGTATGAGTCTCGGGCCGCCATCTCTCAATCAGAGCATTAATCATTGCTGACTGGCCTTTAATAACTCCAATTTGGGATACATAATAAAATCTAGTCTCGCGTAACTGTGCCTCGACAATTTGGTTATATGGATCCGGCGGGTGTAAATGATCACACATCAACATCCTTGAAGCCTACAATACCACATTTTTCAGTATAAGAACAAATATAACATAACTATATTATTCAAAAACACAAGTATGCTTAACATGTCCATTAAAACTAACTCCCAGTATAATAGCAATTCAAACATGTCCGTTATCACTATTCATATAAAAAAAAACATAATACTAATTTTTTTATTATTATAATTATTATTATTGTTATTCACAGCATACTAATTATTATTATTATTATTATTCAAACAGCATACATACTAATTTCTCTATTATTATGATTATTATTATTGTTATTATTATTATTATTCGTAGTATAAAAAAAGCATACTAATTTATTATTATTATTATTATTATTATTATTATTATTATTATTATTCAAACAGCATACATACATACTAATTTCTCTATTATTATGATTATTATTATTGTTATTATTATTATTATTCGTATAAAAAAAGTATTATTATTATTATTATTATTATTATTATTATTATTATTATTATTATTATTCAAACAGCATACATACATACTTGTATTCTCTATTATTATGATTATTACTATTGTTATTATTATTATTATTATTCGTATAAAAAAAACCATACCAAATTTTTTATTATTATTATTATTATTATTATTATTATTATTATTATTATTATTATTATTATTATATTCAAACAGCATACATATGATGAGTTTGGAAAACTCCAAATTAATTTTTGTGATGAACAAACATTGTTAAAATATCTAATTACAAAATTATTAATACAATGTTATTTGATTATATGCTAATTAATAATTTTGTAATGCAGGAATTGAATTGGGCCGAAAATAAAATAAAATGCTGCAGCCCAAGTGTGAATTTGCTTTCCAATTCAGCATTGATTCAAAAAAATATTCAATGATATATGGCTGAATTGAAGTAATGATTTATTGGGCCAGATTAACATTGTTACAAGCCCAAAAATAAGCTTCCCATGCTTGATCAGAATTCAATATGCATCAGGAAAGCAAATGCTTTTATTTGGGCCAAGAACAATCCTTGTTACAACCAAGCCCAAATTATTAATGCTTCCATGCATTAACCGAAACCATGAAGCTTCCAACGGATTCCATTGCTTCCTAAGAATGGATTTCAAATTTAATATGCTAGCTTTGGAACTATGAGAGAGAAATTGACTTTGATTTGATGGGAATCATTATGATTAGTGTTGCACGCCACCCAGGGAAGTAAAAGCAAGCTATCTACATTTAATTTGTTTTGAATTGCTTTTATTCACTTTCTCTGTTCTCTCTCATCTCTTTCTTCTTCTCTTTTCGGTTAATATACAGGAAACAATGGCCACCATGGAAGCAAATATAAGCTACCGAAAGGAAGGAAGGACAAGCTACAAGTCCATCACTATGATGGCAAGAAAACAAAAAGTATGTAGTGGCTGAGATAATTACCAAATATGGTTAGATTTGGTGAGTTAATCTCGGATCCTCCATACCAAAAAAAGGAAAGAAGAAGATTCGGCCAGCAGAAAGATCTTGGAGGCGTGACTTGTCTTCGTTTCTGATCAACCACCACAGAGAGTAGCTAGAGTGGCGAAGTGATGGTTGAAGGCAGAAGTTGAAGCAGATGAAGTCATCATCATCATGAAGCATCAAGGGCCAGAAATCCATCTTGGAGAGGAAGCCAAGGATGGAGCGCTCGGATTGATGAAGTGTGGTGACCTAGGAAGGACTAGAGGTATTTGCATGTTGGTTTATGCATGAGTTACCTCTTCTCTCTGTATGGCCGAACCGGTTTTTGTTGAAGGGAAGAAACTGAGCTCGGGTTTGGGTCTCAACTATGAAGGCGTCACTTCTCTATAAAAGAGGTGAACAGTCATGGTTTGATTCAAGGAGTAAGATTTGAGAGTGCAAGGCACAGAGTTCTCAGAGCTACCTAAGCTAGCAGTTCTCTTCTCCTTCAATGTTTTCTGTTTTGTATTTTTCTGTTTAATTTTGTCATGTCTTGAGTCTCATGGAAAAAGGCAAACAGTGAGGTTTGTAAGAAAAAGCCATAGAGCGGAAAAAGGCAGAGAGTGCAAAATTAAAAGAAAAAGCCATAGATGTCTTAGAGTTCCTTTGTACATCTGTGTTGTGTTTCATGATTCTGTGGGAATCCCCTTGTAAGTTGGGTTAGCACTTTACAAGTTGTAATCTGGATGATTATAGTGAAATTCCATCATTGTTGTGATGGAGACTGGATGTAGGCTGCACTGCACTTAGCAGCTGAACCAGGATATATCTGAGTGTTATCTTCTCTCTCTCTCTCCTACCTCAATTCTGTTTTTATTGTTCAAGATGCAACATCAAAAATGTCTCATGCCAAGTGACGAGACAAAATGAAAATGTCTCGTGACTAGGGACGAGATAAAACAGAAAAGTCTCATCTAAAGTCCAGCAAGAGTCAGCAAGCAAAAAGGGGCTAAGATTCAACCCCCCCTTCTCTTAGCCACTGAAACCATCAATTGGTATCAGAGCTTGGTCTCAAAGAGATCAAGCTTTGCAGCTTGGAGTAAAGATCCTAATGGCGGAAAGCAGTGGCACAAATGTGGTGTCTTATAATCTGACAGAAGGACAATCAAGCAACAGACCTCCTCTTTTCAATGGGAAAAATTATACCTATTGGAAGGAAAGGATGAAGATATTTGTACAAGCTGTAGATTACAGACTTTGGAAGATCATCTTGGAGGGTCCTAAATTTCCGACTACCACAAATGCTCAAGGAGTAACCTCCCTTAAGCCGGAAGCAAGCTGGACCGAGGAAGATAGGAAGAAGGTGGAGTTAAATGCCAAGGCAACCAATCTGCTCAATTGTGCTATCAGCTTTGAGGAGTACCGATGAGTATCACGATGCACAACGGCAAAGGAAATCTGGGACAAGTTGCAAATCACTCATGAAGGAACTTCCATTGTAAAAAAGACTCGGACAGACATGTTAAACAGGGAATATGAAATGTTTACAATGAAGGAAGGAGAGTCCATCGATGAACTGTTCGAACGGTTCAATGCCATCACTATTGGCTTAGATGCTCTTGGAATCACACATTCAGAATCTGTGCTAGTGAGAAGAGTGTTGAGGTGTCTCACAAAAGAGTGGGAAACAAAAGCCCTAATTATTTCTGATAGTAGCAACTTAGATTCCATGACACTTGATGATTTGAGAGGAAACTTACTTGCTTTTGAAAACTCCTATTTGAAAAAGGATTCAAAAAGGAAAGGAATTGCATTTTCTTCTGTGACTAACCCTCTGGATGATGAATCCAGTGATAACTCTTCTGAAAATGAGTTTGTGTTGTTTGCAAAAAAATTCAGGAAAATGGCAAAGCTCAAAGGCAAAGGCGGCAGCTCCAGGAGGACGAAGAAAGATCTTAGCAAGGTAACCTGTTTCAATTGCAAGGAAATGGGGCATTTCAAATCTGACTGTCCCAAGTTGAAGAAGGAAGAAAAGCCGAAAAAAGGAAAGAAGAAAGGACTAATGGCTTCATGGGAAGAATTGGAAAATGACTCTGATGATGATGATGAAAAATCAGAAACCAAGTCCCAACAGTGCCTTATGGCAGATCATGTACATCAGGTAGTCTTTCATAACCCTGACACTGAAGATCTTCATCTTATGATAGACCACCTTTCTGAAAAAATAAGATGCTTTCTTCTAGAAAATCAAGAACTTGAACAACAAGTCACCATTCTTCAAGCTGAAAACAGTTTTCTAAAAGAAAAAGTGAGAGAGGCCGAAACCGCTTGTGATCTTGTTGAAGAGAATAAGCAGTTAAAAGCCCAAATTAAAAGTTGTGAAAGTGACCATTCAGTTCTTGCATATGTGAATTGTTTTAAGCAAAATGAAGAGTTGCTTAAAGAGGTTAACAGACTTAAAGAAGACTTAGCCAAGTTCACTCAAAGTTCTGAAAATTTGAATCAAATCTTGGCTAGTCAAAAACCTCTTTATGATAAAGCTGGGTTGGGCTTTTATAAATCTGAAAAATCACATTTTGAAAACATTGCTTCATCTTCAAATGATGCAAAGTATCAAGACCCAACTTGCTTTAACAAAACAGCAACTCCAAGATTCTGTAGACTATGCAATCGAAATGGACACTTTCCCATCCAATGTTTCTTTGGTGAAAGAATGATTGGTGACAAAGTTTGTAAAGTTGTTTTTGATTACAATGGCTTAGGACATAGAAGATGGTTTAACGTTAAAGGATCCAAAAAGATTTGGATACCTAAGGGTTCTTAAGCATTGTTTTGCAGGTGTGCCTAGCATCCAAAAGAAAAGAGAACACATGGTACATGGATAGCGGATGCTCTAGGCATATGACCGGAAAGACAGCCTTCTTCATAAAGCTTGATGAATATGATGGAGGATTTGTCACATTCGGTGATGATGCTAAAGGAAAAATAGTTGCTGTTGGGAAAGTGGGTAAAAATCTCTCATCTTGTATAAATGATGTCCTTCTTGTACATGGATTGAAACATAACTTGCTTAGTGTTAGTCAATTGTGTGATTTGGGTTTTGAAGTTATTTTCAAGAAACTTGTTTGCCTAGTAGTTTGTGAGAAAACTGGGGATGTTCTTTTTGAAGCTAAAAGATGTAATAATGTGTATGGATTAACTCTTGAGGATTTAAAGGAACAAAATGTAACATGCTTCACCTCTCTTGAATCTGAAAAATGGCTTTGGCATAGAAAGTTGGGTCATGCTAGCATGTACCAAATTTCTAAGCTAGTTAAAAGGAATTTGGTTAGAGGAATTCCCAATATCAAGTTTGATAAGGATCTTACTTGAGATGCTTGCCAATTGGGCAAACAAGTAAAATCCTCTTTTAAATCAACAGATGGAATATCAACCAACAGGCCATTGGAAATGTTACATATTGATCTTTTTGGTCCTACTAGAACTCAAAGTTTAGGAGGTAAACACTATGGTCTTGTGGTGGTTGATGATTACTCTAGATTTGGTTGGGTACTTTTCCTTGCTCATAAGAATGATGCATTTTATGCCTTCTCCACCCTTTGTAAAAAAATTCAAAATGAAAAGGATTTGAAAATTGCCCATTTGAGAAGTGATCACGGAAGAGAATTTGAAAATCAAGATTTTGAAAAATTCTGTGATGACTTAGGGATTTCTCATAATTTTTCATGCCCTAGAACCCCCCAACAAAATGGGGTGGTTGAAAGAAGGAATCGAAGCCTTCAAGAAATGACTAGGGCCATGCTATGTGATAATGAAATTCCCAAATTTTTATGGGCTGAAGCTGTGAACACAGCTTGTTACATTTTGAATAGAACAATCATTAGAAAAGGGTTAAAGAAAACTCCTTATGAGCTATGGAAAGGAACCCCTCCAAATCTTAAGTACTTTCATGTTTTTGGATGTAAATGCTTTGTACTTAACAATAAGGAAAACCTTGGAAAATTTGATCCAAAATCCTATGAAGGAATGTTTGTTGGATATTCCACCACAAGCAAGGCCTATAGAGTTTATCTCAGAGAACATAGGACCATAGAGGAATCCATACATGTTACCTTTTGTGATTCTAACTTAATTCCCAGTATTGTAAAGGAAAATGATTCAGATTGTGAAGAGGAAGGAACAAGTAGAGGAAATTCCAAAACTGTGGAAAATGAAGAATCTGTCAGCCCTGTTTTATCTCGTCAGATAGAAGGAGAAACTTCCATTTTGTCTCCTGAGCAGACACGAGAAACTGGAACAGTGAGACCATCAGAAGTTCATCAAAGTTCAACATCTGTCCGAAAGCCCAGAGAATGGAAGTCCATGAGGGGCTATCCTCATGATTTCATCATTGGTGATCCCTCTCAAGGTGTAACCACAAGATCCTCCACCAAAAGGCAAACCGAATCTAGCAACTTTGCTCTCTTGTCACAATTGGAGCCCAACAATGTCAAACAAGCTCTTGAAGATCCATCATGGGTCAAGGCCATGCAAGAGGAGCTTGCTCAATTTGACAAGAATAAGGTTTGGACTTTAGTACCTCATCCGGATGGTAAGAAGGTAACGGGTACTAAGTGGGTATTCAAAAATAAACTTGGTGAGGATGGACAAGTTGTTCGTAACAAGGCTAGATTAGTGGCCCAAGGTTATGATCAAGAAGAGGGAATAGACTTTGATGAGTCTTTTGCTCCGGTAGCTAGAATGGAAGCAATTAGGTTGCTTCTTACCTATGCTGCCCATAAAGGTTTCAAAATGTTTCAAATGGATGTTAAATGTGCTTTCCTCAATGGCTTTATTGATAGAGAAGTGTTTGTGGCTCAACCCCCCGGTTTTGAACATAAAGATTTTCCTAATCATGTGTTTAAACTTTTAAAGGCTCTTTACGGCCTTAGACAAGCTCCAAGAGCTTGGTATGAAAGGCTTGGTGCCTTCTTGTTAGAAAATCATTTTCAAAGGGGAACCACCGACACTACTTTATTCATTAAAGTTTCTAATGATGACATTCTTCTTGTTCAAGTTTATGTGGATGATATTGTGTTTGGATCAGCAAATGAGACCTTGTGTGAAGAGTTTGGAAAACTCATGACTAGTGAGTTTGAAATGAGTTTAATGGGAGAGCTAACTTTCTTTCTTGGCCTCCAAATTAAACAAACTCCTAGTGGTACATTTATTCACCAAGGCAAGTATGCAAAAGAATTGATAAAGAAATTTGATTTAGAAAATTCCAAACCAATGGGAACACCAATGCATCCTAACACTAAACTTGATAAAGATGATGATGGCCTAGATGTGGATGAGACATGGTATAGAGGAATGATTGGTTCACTAATGTATCTTACATCCTCTAGACCGGATATTGTTCAAAGTGTGGGTGTATGTTCAAGATTTCAATCTCACCCAAAAGAGTCCCATTTAACGGCTGTTAAACGCATCATTAGATACATTAAGGGAACATGTGATTATGGTTTATGGTATCCAAAATCTGATGATTTTTGTGCAGTAGGGTTTTGTGATGCAGATTATGCGGGAGATCGAGTGGATAGAAGGAGTACTTCGGGCATGTGTTGCTTCCTTGGAAGCTCACTCAACATGTGGTCAAGCAAGAAACAAGCCACAGTGGCTCTATCCACGGCTGAAGCTGAATATATATCTGCATCTGCTTGTTGTTCGCAATTAATTTGGTTAAAAACTCAATTGGAAGATTACAAATTAAAGATCAATAGCATACCCTTATTTTGTGATAACATGAGTGCAATAAATATTTCAAAAAATTCTGTTTTGCACTCAAGAACAAAGCACATTGAAATTAAATATCATTTCATTAGAGAACATGTGCAAAAGGGAACTATTGATATTCAATTTGTAAAATCTGAAGACCAAATTGCTGATATTTTTACAAAACCCTTATGTGAAGACAGATTCTGCACCTTAAGAAACAGTTTGGGAATGATAGAATTAAGTTCTGTTGAAAATTTGTGAATTTTTTGATTCTGCTTGGTTTTGTCTCGCAGGAAAGCAGGAGACAAATTTCAGGATGTGTTGAATGGGCCATGATTCAGGGGGAGGCTGCGCAGACTTTAATAGGCCCACATAATCAAGTTTGACCCCTCATTGAATTTTTAATGACTCCTCACTTTATGATGATCAAATCTTTTGAGTGTCATTTCAAATCTCTTTGGAAGTAGTTAGTGTCAAATCACATCTCTCTCCCACCAACTAATCCCTTGATTCTAGGAATCCTCTTTTCAAATTCTTGGGAAACCGCCCTGGTTAATAACCGCACATAATGATCATTAACCACTCCCATCATATCTCTCCAATCAACATTTAATGCACCCTTAACCTCCCTCCACTTCTCACCTTCGGCCAACCCTTCTTCTTCCACCACCATTGTCTCTCTCCATAATGAAAAAGAAAACCGCTTCAAGAAAAAGTGGAAGAATCAATCTCTCTCAAAAACCGTTCACTCCACAAACACACACTCATATTCACATTCACTCTACATCTTCTTCCTCTCCCTCTCAATCGGCCAAACCAACATCCACCATGAGAAAGAAGATTGCTCACAAGAGTTCTGGCCGTGGCAAAAATAAGGAGCCCAGTGTTGATGAAGAGTCGTCTCAGACATCACCCGTTCCATCTCCACCACCGCGATCACCCAAGATGGCAACGCCAACACCATCAAGAAAAAGCTCTCAGAAGCCCAAAGGTTTCGTGTTGCATGAAACCAGGGAACCAGCGAATCTTGAGTCACTGGAATTCAAAAACAGGTTTCACAAGCCTCATTCTCATTTTGATCCATCCAGATTCCTGACATGTGCATTTTATGAATTCCATCAAGAAATTCTGGAAAAGAGGCATATCTGTCTTTCCTACCTGGTGAACCTTGATTATCTGTCAACAAAAGGAATTATCTTGCAACCTCTGTTCGATAACCTCAAGTGGACACCTTTGCTGCACATTCACAAGATGGTATACCCAAAACTGGTTCGGCAATTTTATGCGAACCTCAGAATGATCGATGGTGCTCTCCATTCTTATGTGAAACGTGTGCATATGGTTCTGAACTCAGAAACCCTGGGTGCAGCCCTCGGGTACACGGACGAGGGACCAAAAGCATACATGAATGACAAATGGGATGATCATGTTGGGATCGGTTACAAACAGGTTCTCAGCCATATTTGTGCAAACATGTCTGGATTAGATGGCACGGTCCCTACTCATAAGGCTCTTGGACCAACAAATTCATTGCTGCATCGCATCATTACTCACATATTAACTCCACAGAGTGGTTCTCACAATAGGGTAACTGTATCTGATTCCTTAATCATTTTTGCCCTTGTTACTTCTACTCCTATTTCATTTGCTTATCTTATGATCAGACATATGTGGGACTGTGTAAGAAGTACCAAAAAGGCAAATCTGCCTTATGGAATGTTTTCTCACGTGTGTTTTTGAGTACTATAAGGTAGATTTAACAAATGAATCTGTGGAAAACAAAACTTCCATGATCAAGGGTGGTGGTGCGGTAAAAGGGACAAAGAGCAAGAAACCGATGCCAATGGACAGTGACCTTGAAAGCCAGTTTGAATCTTCTAAAGCCACTGAATCCTCAAGGGAAATCCTCACCGAATTCTCTAACATGTCCACTCTCATGATTCAATTTCATAGAGCTGCTCGAAAGCTGGCATATGAAAATGAACGTGCCTGGGGCAGATGTAAAGAGCGAGTGGGTATGATGCTAGACAATCTGGAAAAGGATTTGGGCGCTGGCAGTGAAGAAGATGCTGCAGATTCTGATTACAATCTGTCTGATGATTAGTGTTTCTTTTATTTTACTTGATATTGGCTCAAGTAGGCTCAATCTTTTTTTGTTGTATGAGCGTAACTACAAACTCCCTGCTCTGTGATACTTTGAAACACTCATGTTATTTTGCTGTCTTGTTATTATGTTTATCCTGTGGTATTCTTCGTATCTTGTGCAGGTGTCCCCCCATGATGACAAAAGGGGGAGGAAAATAAGTTTCCAAAATTGAAATTGGAAACAAAGAAAAACAGGGGATGAAAAGGAGATAGGAACAGGGATGAAATTTTCAAAATTGAAAATTCATGATCTCCCTTGTTCGAAAAATGCCTATAATATTTGCATTGTTCCAACTGCAATTGGCTGATAATGTTTTGATTATTCTGATTCGGCATCTGGTTTAAAAATTATGCTTGATTTTTATGACTGGCTGTTGATTAATTATTGATAGTCTTATTGCCTTGAAAATGTATTTTTGGCAGTTCCTTTAAATTGTATAAAGCATCAAAAACTGCCCTATTTTGCTTTACAAATATTTTCCTTATGTTACTTTGCTCTGATATGTTGAACAGGAAAATGTTTGGATTTTTTGAAACTTGTAATGTTGGTTTGAGCAGAAAATCAATTATGATAACAAATAAGTTTTGATTATCACCAAACTCTGCTCACAAATCAAGCATTCAACATTCTCAAATAAATATGTTGAATAACATTGTTATTTTGAAGCTTGATTAAATGTGACAAGTTTTTATGCTTCCCTTGGTATAGTAGCATATATTAAGGGGGAGCCATGTGACACTTTGAAAAGGAAGAAATTCAATCATCAAAGGGAGTACTTGTACTCTAATCTTTAATTTCTTTCCATTTCAATTTTAATAATGTTTGTCATCAAGGGGGAGATTGATGAGTTTGGAAAACTCCAAATTAATTTTTGTGATGAACAAACATTGTTAAAATATCTAATTACAAAATTATTAATACAATGTTATTTGATTATATGCTAATTAATAATTTTGTAATGCAGGAATTGAATTGGGCCGAAAATAAAATAAAATGCTGCAGCCCAAGTGTGAATTTGCTTTCCAATTCAGCATTGATTCAAAAAAATATTCAATGATATATGGCTGAATTGAAGTAATGATTTATTGGGCCAGATTAACATTGTTACAAGCCCAAAAATAAGCTTCCCATGCTTGATCAGAATTCAATATGCATCAGGAAAGCAAATGCTTTTATTTGGGCCAAGAACAATCCTTGTTACAACCAAGCCCAAATTATTAATGCTTCCATGCATTAACCGAAACCATGAAGCTTCCAACGGATTCCATTGCTTGCTAAGAATGGATTTCAAATTTAATATGCTAGCTTTGGAACTATGAGAGAGAAATTGACTTTGATTTGATGGAAATCATTATGATTAGTGTTGCACGCCACCCAGGGAAGTAAAAGCAAGCTATCTACATTTAATTTGTTTTGAATTGCTTTTATTCACTTTCTCTGTTCTCTCTCATCTCTTTCTTCTTCTCTTTTCGGTTAATACACAGGAAACAATGGCCACCATGGAAGCAAATGTAAGCTACCGAAAGGAAGGAAGGACAAGCTACAAGTCCATCACTATGATGGCAAGAAAACAAAAAGTATGTAGTGGCTGAGATAATCACCAAATATGGTTAGATTTGGTGAGTTAATCTCGGATCCTCCATACCAAAAAAAAAGGAAAGAAGAAGATTCGGCCAGCAGAAAGATCTTGGAGGCGTGACTTGTCTTCATTTCTGATCAACCACCACAGAGAGTAGCTAGAGTGGCGAAGTGATGGTTGAAGGCAGAAGTTGAAGCAGATGAAGTCATCATCATCATGAAGCATCAAGGGCCAGAAATCCATCTTGGAGAGGAAGCCAAGGATGGAGCGCTCGGATTGATGAAGTGTGGTGACCTAGGAAGGACTAGAGGTATTTGCATGTTGGTTTATGCATGAGTTACCTCTTCTCTCTGTATGGCCGAACCGGTTTTTGTTGAAGGGAAGAAACTGAGCTCGGGTTTGGGTCTCAACTATGAAGGCGTCACTTCTCTATAAAAGAGGTGAACAGTCATGGTTTGATTCAAGGAGTAAGATTTGAGAGTGCAAGGCACATAGTTCTCAGAGCTACCTAAGCTAGCAGTTCTCTTCTCCTTCAATGTTTTCTGTTTTGTATTTTTCTGTTTAATTTTGTCATGTCTTGAGTCTCATGGAAAAAGGCAAACAGTGAGGTTTGTAAGAAAAAGCCATAGAGCGGAAAAAGGCAGAGAGTGCAAAATTAAAAGAAAAAGCCATAGATGTCTTAGAGTTCCTTTGTACATCTGTGTTGTGTTTCATGATTCTGTGGGAATCCCCTTGTAAGTTGGGTTAGCACTTTACAAGTTGTAATCTGGATGATTATAGTGAAATTCCATCATTGTTGTGATGGAGACTGGATGTAGGCTGCACTGCACTTAGCAGCTGAACCAGGATATATCTGAGTGTTATCTTCTCTCTCTCTCTCCTACCTCAATTCTGTTTTTATTGTTCAAGATGCAACATCAAAAATGTCTCATGCCAAGTGACGAGACAAAATGAAAATGTCTCGTGACTAGAGACGAGATAAAACAGAAAAGTCTCATCTAAAGTCCAGCAAGAGTCAGCAAGCAAAAAGGGGCTAAGATTCAACCCCCCCTTCTCTTAGCCACTGAAACCATCAACATACATACTAATTTCTCTATTATTATGATTATTATTATTGTTATTATTATTATTATTCGTATAAAACGTACCATACTAATTTTTTATTATTATTATTATTATTATTATTATTATTCAAATAACATACATACTAATTTTTCTATTATTATTATTTATTATTATTACTATTATTATTATTATTATTTATATAAACCAAACAACATACTAATTTTTTATTATTATTATTATTCAAACAGTATATATACTAATTTTATTATTAATCATAATAATTAACGATCATAAATAAAATAACTAATAAAATTTTTATTATTAATCATAATAATTAATTAAATTCGATTACTAATACTGACAATAACAACAACAATATATTAATATCTCCCTATTCCAATTTATTAGGTACAGATTTTCCTTTCTTTTTTTTAATGTACTATTTTTTCAAATATTTTTTTTCTTTTTTTTAAATAATATACATTACCTAGAGCTTCATCTTCATCACCAGTACAAACAAACAAACATTCATCACAACATTCAAACATTCATCTCATCTCCATACATACATACATACATACAAGGTTTATTCCTATTTTTATTTCTATTTCTAACCACCTAATAATAAAATACATACATATATGTTTAATTTCTAATTTCTACTTAGTGTCATTACAATATATACTGTTAATAAAATCTAAAATTATCACTATCATTATCATTAAATAAAATTATGAAAAAAAAACTTACATGATTTGGATCTCCAAGATAATTAACAATATGAAGCTCCGGTTGATTTACTTCCTTAGTTTTCCTTTTTTTTGGCATTTTTTTTTATTCTTTCCCTGATCTGTGGTGGTCCAACAATGGTGAAGGAGTGGGGTTGAGAGGAAGTAGAAAGGGAAAGTTGAGAGTGAAAGAGAGAGTGTTGGAGAGTGAAAGAGAGAGGGGTATACGGTAGGGGAAATAGAGATAAGGGTCACGGGCCACCAGGGGAGCCACCTGCATGCGCGACATGTGGCAACGGGTCACCAATCGGTGCCACCGATTTCAGCCCCTCCCGTTCCCAGAAATCGGTCCCACCGATTTCCTTCCCCCCAATCGGTGCCACCGATTTCTTTAGCAGCGCCGTCACATCTCCGTCAAACACCCCAAACCCCCATAACGTTGAAAAACACCAACGCTATCCCCATATCAAAATTAAAAAACTCTCAAACCGTCCTAGTGAAGCTTGATGCTTCTGTTCCTTGGGACCGTCTAACTCATTTCAACTTTTTATTTCATCAAAATATCAAAAAAAAAACTTTCTATTTCATCAGTTTCAGATTTCGGAAATTATTTTGATTATGGAAAAGCTGTTGGTGTATTTGCAGGATATGGGGGAATGGGGTAATTTACCGGAGGATGGAGGGAGCATCCATCACGCAGGGGGCGTGCTGCGCTCGCTCATAAGCCGGGTGTCAGACGCCAAGCACCACGCAGGGGGCGTGGAGGACGTGGCAAGCATGCAGCACCACGGGGGGGGGGGGGGGCGTGGAGGACGTGGCGTCGCGGAGTTCTGATGCTCTGCACCACGGGGGGGCATGTTGACTGCTGCCATGCAAGGAACAGTGTTCCTCCCCGGGAAATAGCAAGCAAGCTGCATGCTTCGAAACCTTCCATGCTTATATATACAAGTAGTAGAAGCATTAGAAGTGTGTAGTGATACAGCGGGTGTTAGTTAGGGAGAGTAGAAGAAAGAAGAGTGTTTCAAGTAAGAAGGTTGCTGTAGAAAAAAAGAAAAAGGTTGGAAAATAGGAAAAAAAATAGTTTGGTTTTATTTGAAGAAATGGTTCGTAATTATAGTGCTCCGGAAGAACATATTATAAATTATTTGGATCATCCAGTTTATGTAAGTTGGTAATTTATAATTTTATTATGTGTTAAGTTTCTATTTTTTTTTGTTATTTAACATATTATTTCAGAATTATATTTTATTTTTCTGTTAATTTTGGATTAGTGTTATGTTATAAAAATATACTAGAATAAAATGTATATTATATGATATAATAATTAAAATTCTATTTAAAAATATATTTTTTCTACCATAGTATTTTATTGAAATAATATAGTAAATAAAATAAATATATATAATCTGTAAATAAATAAAAAAATAACTGTTAGAATAAAATAATAAATAAATAAATAAATATTAGATATATGCATTGAATATTAAAAAAATATATAGTTGCATGAGGAAAAAAATATCGCGTAGTAGGTTTAATTATATTAATATTAATTTAAAAATATGATATTAATAATAATAATAATAATAATAATAATAATAATAATAATAATATTATTATTATTATTATTATTATTATTATTATTATTATTATTATTGTAATATATATCGATTTAAACGGGTTTGTATAGTAATAGATATATGGTTCAGGGTTTTAATACATGAATGCATAAACTTTTTGAAATATACGTTAATGATTTTAATAAATAAAATATTAAAATAAATAAATATGTTAATATTTGTTTATTAAAAAATTTATATTTATAAATTATCTAATAAATATATTTTTATTAATGCAGCCTAACAGGAATTTGTTGGTGCGTAAACTGGATCCGCCACAGACGTGGAACCCGAGGGTGAAAAATTACTTACGCGCCACGGGATTCTACCACGTATCGAGGATTGGGGTGATAAGAGGGTTTATTCCTAAGGTTTAATGTAATTCATATTTCATGTTCTGTATGTTAACCGATGTAATTCATATTTAATGTTCTGTATGTTAACCGATGTAATTCGTATTTAATGTTGTGTATGTTAACCGATGTAAAATGTATTTATCTTTCCTATATTTGCTTCACGAAGGCAATAAATGTTTAGATTAAGTTGTTGTTAAACATCAATGGATAATCTCAGATTTGAAAATACAAAAACGACTGACGACTAATATAAAAAAACCCCAGTTGACAAATTGCAAATTTAAAAATACAAACACGAAGGAAATAAAACCCTAAACTCCCGCACCACTCGGTCCAGGACGCTGAGGACATCGACTCCGACTATGACCCTGAGCACCACAGAGACGACATATCCGAGGACCACGCATGTCGCGTGAGTCCATTTCGTTCAAGTATCTGGTCAATTTCGGGCGACCCTTCGACGTTCGCCTCAGGGCAGGATTAGCGACCAATGTGGGTCCCTCATAATCAGGCCATGTCTCGGCATCACCTAACGGTGTGAACTCGAATCTATATACCTTACGGATCTCTGTCATCTTGTACACATCATGCACATACAGCTGCCAATCGAGACGCTGGTTAGCACATCAAGCAATAACATGGCGACATGGTATTCTTTCCACCTGAAAGTGCCCACAGTCACACCTCCGTTGCGCAAGATCAACCACTAACACCTTTCCGCTAGTCATTTCGCGCACCTCAAATACCTCATTCCGTCTGTCAAACCGGTGCACAACTATATTCCCAGCCTGATGCATATTTGCCTCAATCCGCTGTTGTGCAAATGCGGAATAGGTAAATCCAGCACGCTTGCGTTCGTGACTCTCGGCACTCTTCCGCGTAAAAAGTTCATTTAGCCGACAATATGTTGCTCGGACTAGTGCCAACACAGGTAAATTACGGGCACCCTTTAACACTGAGTTAATGCACTCGACAAGGTTCGTCGTCATATGGCCCCATCGATGTCCCTCGTCGAACGCCAGTACCCAATGTCTAAGTCCGATGTCGTCGCACCACCTGGCATATGCCTCGCCTCGCTCTTCCAACCTTTTATAGTTGATGTTATACTCTTCCACCGTTCTTGAATACCCGATGTTGACCACAAGCTTTTGCAAGTGAGGGACTTTGAATGCTCGTAGGAAGTTGCTGCCGATGTGCCTTATACAAAACATCCACCATGCTCTTGGAGGTTGCCAGTCACCTCCGGAACGATTCACTGCTGCCCGAATTGACTCATGCCGGTCTGAGATCATTCCCACACCATCTTTTCTTACAACATGCATTCGCAGATTCCTCAGAAAGAAGTGCCACGCGTCGGCTGTCTCCCCTTCCACCAAGGCAAAAGCGATAGGCACAATGTTCTGGTTCCCGTCTTGTGCAACAGCGACCAGAAGTGTACCTTTGTACTTGCCATATAGGTGTGTGCCATCAACCTGAACTAGGGGCTTACAATGCCTAAATGCCCTAATACATGGATTGAAACTCCAGAATACGCGATGGAGTATTTTTACCCCTTGCGCCTCCTCATTCCCGTTGAACAGTGGTCGTGTTTCTATTTGGACAACTGACCCAGGCATCTTCTGAACCATAACCGAGAGCCACCATGGCAAGGCTTGGTAACTCTCCTCCCAATCACCGAAAACCTTTGCTATGGATTTCTGCTTTGCCAACCAAGCCTTTCGATAACTGATGGTATAGTTGAACCTTGACTGGACTTCGGCTATTATAGATTTCACCTTGATGGACGGGTCAGTCTCGACCAATGGCCTTATAGCCTCCGCAACTGTATCCGAGTCCAATTTCGAATGATCCTGTGAAATCACTCCCATTGAGCACGTGTGCCGACCGTTGTATCTGCGTATCTCCCAACAACATTTTTTCCTTATCAAGCTGGCTCGGATAAGCCAATCGCAGCCACGCGCATACATCTTGCACTTTGCATAGAAGGTCTGTGGCTCAGACTCATACACGTCGTAGTCAACTCCTCTAGTGATAGTGTAACTTCTAATTGCTGCCATGACCGTCTTTCTAGAACTGTATTCCATTCCAATCCGAAACTCTCCATCCTCAGGATTAGCAACGCCTACAGAAAGTAGAAATCGTCGTTTACTAATCAATCCAATGCATAAATTAACAACAACGTATTATTTAATCATCACGCACCTATGTTTGAATATTCCGGAAACTCCGGTGCATGCATGGCGTCGAGATCCACCTCACGCATAAAACGTGGCACGTTCATCGGTTGACTGGTCGAGGGATGAGCCACTACATTCTCCGCTGCTGTCTCAACTCCCACATCACCATCCTCATCCTCATCTCCGGCTTCATAAGTGGCTTCGAAGTCCTCGTCACTGTCACTATTCATTCCCTCATACACTGCGTTTCTATCATCCGCCACCTCTAAATCATTTTGAGTCCCTTCTGCCTCTACGGTTTCAAACTCAACATACAGCTCAATCTGTGGCTGTCGCATCTGAGTCTGCCGGTGAATTTGAAACATATTCTGCATACTCACTTCGTCTGTGATTGGCATGGTATCAAACTGTATTAAACCACCAAAAACAATAACCGGATTCCGGTACAGAATTCTGCTCACTCTCATTAACGTATTGTTCTCCATGCTTTGACAGAGACCATTCGGAAGCTCCATTAACGTCATCGTGCATGGAACCACAAACGAAAACGGATTTTGACACACAAACCGAACTCCCTCATGAGTATTTCGTATTATCTCACCATTGCGATACACCACCAAATTTGCGGTACCCTCCATTACTCTTCAGAAACACTCAAAGAACACTCATACACTCTTACTCAGAATGAAAATGAACCGGAGCACTGCCTTATATAGAGGAGAGCTTTCACCACGCCCCCCACGTAATGATTGTCTCATCCAATCACAGCTTGCCACGTGTCAAAACGCCCCCGCGTACTGACTCATCACGCCCCCAACGTGATAGGCCCACGTCAGCACGTCCCCCCGTGCTGCATCAGCACGCCCCCCACGTGCTGCTCCAATCAACGAACCATCATCTGCCACGTCAGCACGCCCCCCGCGTGCTGACGTCATCACGCCCCCCGCGTGCTGACGTCATCACGCCCCCCCCCCCCCCCCCCCCGTAATACCCTCTTTCTCCAACCACATGCTGCCACGTCAACTTCACGCCCTCCACGTGTAGCTTGGACCCCGCCCCCTGCGTGTTGGCCTTCACCCCAAACCCCCACCTAGACGTAAAACACATGTTTCCTCCATAAAGAACAAAAACACCACCTTGAAAGCCATATTTAAATTCATGAGCCTCAGATTTCATGTTTTTTTAATTATATATATTTTTGGGTCTTCAGATCCTAATCCTTCTTTTGCTTTTTGTTTTCAGACCCTTACTCCATTTTTGGGAATTGACCCTTAATCCTTTCTTCCTTTGGAATTTCTTTTTGAGTTAAATTTCAATAAACTAAACTATGCTCTGATTTCTGGCCCTTTCAATGATCCACAAGGGTCCACTAGCCCAATAAAAAATCAGTTGCAACAGGGTAAACTACAAAATAGTAATATAAAATTATTTTTGCTAATAGAAATATACAAATGATAAATTAGTTTTTAAAATATTAAAAGGTAAGAAAAATAATAATTTTTTTATAAGTAACAAATAAATTTTAAAATTGAAAAACAACTTGTGCATTTACTCGAAAATTTATATGCAAATATTTGGACAAGCATTTAGAAGATACATACAAAAAAAAAATTGGAACAAAATTTGGATATTAAACTTTTTTTTTAATTTAAATTTTATAAATTCTGATTATTCACAATGTGTGTGTGTAAAATTACTGTTATCTGATATAACCTCTCAGCCTCACATCTTATATAGTTAGTTGTAGTTTGTTACATGTTAGTTAGATGGTAATTATATAATAGTATACAGTATACTAAGTCTGTTTTGAGTTAGTTATGCAATACCTAAGCAAGCACCGTAAGCTTATGCAACTTAGGATTCATCATTGTATGATCAAGTACAATCAATTTCCACTTTTCTCTGTGTGAAGTCTCTCCCTACCTCACACACACTATTTCTTTATGGTGTGGTGAGCGTAGACCAAATCTGGTTGAGCTCACTGTGAATTTGAGATTGAAGAAGGAATCTTGGTCCTTCAGATTCTTCAATGCAACTTGCAAAATCTGAAGTAGACAATCACGGATCCAAACTCAGCTGGTGAGAACACAAACTCACCAACTCCATTATAGAATCTTGATGCATAAGAAATTTTGAATTTCTTGAATCAATCGAAGCAATTTAAACTCCAATCCTGGTCAAGATCCAACAAGTTATCTCTTTCTTCATCCAACTGAGAATCCTGATATTTCTATTACTGGTATTGTTCTGCATAGTAGAAATTATAATAGCTGGAGTAGGGTTATGCTTCTTGTTTTAAAAATCAAACAACAAACTAAAATTTTGTTGATGGAATTCTGATTAGACCACATAGGTGTGATCCATTCTTTGATGCATGGGAAAGATGCAATACCTATATAGTTGTATGGATTAATATTTTTTTTAGAGCCTAAAATTTTACAAAATGTGATCTAGAACAATATTGCTTTCGATCTTTAGGAATATTTGAAGCATAGATATTATTAAGTTGATCGATTTTAAATTGCCAAATTGCAAGAAGAATTACATGCTTTAAGACAAGGTGAGATGAGTGTCACTACTTATTTCACAAAGATAAAATCACTCTGGGAGGGAATAGAGAATTTTAGAGCCATTCCATCTTGTGACTGTAGTTCATTTTGCAAGTGTGGCTTGGGAATCATGAGAAAATTTAGAACTAAAAATCAGGTTGCTCGATTCCTTAGAGGATTGAACGACTAATTCTTAGGTGTTAGGTCTCAGGTCATGCTAATGGATCCACTCCCAAACGTGAATGTTGTATTCAGTTTGCTTACACAGCAAGAAAGACAATTTCATGGTCTTAATTTTGATTTCGCTGATCAGAAGATTATAGCACAAGCTAGTTCTGCCACTCTCTTTAATACTGTTTCAGAGAATATGCAAGGCAGAGAGAGGGAGGACAATATGGAAGAGGCAAAATGCAATGCTCCCACTGTGGAAAGACAGGGCACATAGTCAGTACATACTACAAAAAGCATGGGCTACCACTTCATCTCAAACAGAAATATATACCAACAATAGCACACTGCCTTTGTGAATGTTGGTGTAGAAAGACTATCAGTGTCTAAGCTTCACCACTCCTAGCCACCCCAACATCAATCACTGCAGCAGGTATCCGAGTTCTAGTTTCTTATCATATGAAAAACTTTCTCAAAATCATAAAGCATTCTTGCTTTCATTGTCATCAAACATTGAAACCAAGCATTTTAAGGAGGCTATGACTCAAAATTGCTGGAAAGAAGCTATCAAGTCTAAATTAAACTCACTAGAGGTAAGCAAAACTTGGACAATCACATCACTCCCACCAGACAAGAAGGCCATAGGATGCAAGCAGGTTTTCAAGGTTAAATACAACCCTGATGAATCAGTTGAACGCTACAAAGCACGCCTCGTGGCGAAGGGATATACACAGGTATCGGGAATTGACTATAGAGACACATTTAGTCTAATTTTGAAACTCACTAGTTTGAGAGTTGTACTTGCCCTGGAAGCAGCCAAAAACTAGTATACAATCTTTCTTCATGATGAATTGAAAGAAGAAGTGTATATGAGGGCTCTCCCTAGTCTATATGTTAAGAAAGGTCAAGTTTGAAAGCTAGAGAAATCACTATATAGGCCGAAACAGACAAGCAGACAGGGGAATAACAAGTTGAAGTCAGTTTTGATCGAATTAGGCTACAAATAGTGCAGATCAGACTATAGTTTGTTCACCAAACAATCAGATTCGAGCTTAACTACAGTGTTAGTATATGTAAACAACTTGGTGCTTGCTGAAAATGACTTGGCAGAGATCAATCTCATAAAGAAGGAGCTTGATGAAAGATTTAGAATCAAGGACATTGGAGATTTGAAATTCTTCCTTGGCTTAGAGATTGCTAGATCTATCAGATAAAGGAATCACTCTATACCAAACGAAGTATGTGTTGGATTTATTGACAGACCATGGTTTTGAAGATTGCAAACCGGCATCGACCTTTATGGACTACAGTGCAAAGCTAAGCAAGGATAGTGGAATATATGAAGCTCATTGGAAAATTGCTATATCTCACTAACACTTGACCAGACCTTAGCTATGCCATAGGTCACCTAATACAATACTTGGACAAACCTACCACATCCCATATGCAAGCTACTCATAGATTGTTGAGATATCTTAAATTTGCACCAGCACAAGGTTTATTCTTCCCTACACACAATGATCTCTATGTCACAGACTTTTCAAACTTATATTGGACAGCATGCCCAGATACACATCACTCCACTTTTGCTTATTGCTTTTATCTTGGACCATCGTTGGTTTTATGGAAAAGCAAGAACCAAATGACAGTCTCATGTAGCTCCTCGAAAGTAGAATACAGGACCCTTACAACAGCTTTCAAGGAAAGCGATATGGTTAAGCAATATCCCCTTTGACCTTGGAGTACCTTTGTCAAAGCCAACTAGTGTTTTTGTGATAGCCAGTTAGTTATTCATATAGCATCTAATCTAGTTTTTCATGAATGCACTAAGCATATTGAGGTTGATTGCCATGTGGTTCGTGACAAATTCATGGAAGGTCTAATTCATTTGCTCCCTATCTCCATACATGACCAAATAGTTGACTTACTAACTAAGCCTCTACCTCCAGCTACTTTCACAACTATTCATCGCAAATTGGAATTGTTGGACATATACACTCCCAATTTTACGGTGTTACCTGATATAGCCTCTCAACTTCTCATCTTGTATAGTTAGGAGTTAGCTCAGCTATATTAGTTGTAGTTTGTTACAAGTGAGTCTATTTTGAGTTAGTTATGCAATATGTAATAACTTGCTATATAAGCAAGCACTGTAAGCTTCCGCAACATGAGATTTATCATTGTATGATAAAGTATAATCAACTCTCTCTCTCCCTATTCTGTGAAAAACCATGCACATGAGACCCAATTCTTATTCATTTTGTTAACTTAATACATAGATTTAACTTTGAAGGATGATACGTTATTCAAATAATTACAAGATGCCTTCATCAACTTGTTACCACATACGGTGAATAATCAACTTCAAAAAATAAATAAAATTCTGTAATAAGAAAGTTGCAATCATAGATTATAATTTATAAATAAGAGCACCTGTTGCAATTTTCGCCAAATAACACGTTGCATGCTACCAGAGCAGAGCACTGCTACGCTAACATGATAAAAACAGACTAAGCAGCTAAGCAGTAAAGACACCATATATTGCTGGTAATAGCAGCTAAGCAATTTTTGGAAGAAAAATTAAACATAGGAATTGTCTTACAGATCCAGAAACATCAAAGGTATGATGCACAATATATGGTGATTACAACAAAGCAGCAATGTTTGCTTGTGAGGCTTAGTAACGGTACTTGGTTGAATAATCTTTGGGGGCAATCACGAGACCACGGCCCTTCCTTGCCCCTCGGTAAACTGTCTCGATAATGTCGATGAACTCTTGCTTGTCCTTGAGAGCCCAGTTGATCTTGTTGTTGTTTCCAGTGCCAAGGTCTATCATAATGTGCTTGTTCCTAAAGAAGAACATCACTGTGGATGGGTCATAGAGCTCGTACATGGTGTTGAAATCAGGAACCTCCGTGATGTCCACAAGGTAAATTACAGCAAAGTTTTTTATTGTTTCAGCAACTGATGCTAACACTTCATCCATCTGAGCAAGCAAAAAATAAATTATTATTTAGAAGACAAGACACCATGCTACAATTTCTATGGTGTTTCGTCATAGTAATCTAAATATAATGCTACTTCAAAGTAACATGTACCAACCAAAACCACATCTTCATTCTGGAAGGCAGGCACAAATGCAAAGACACAAAAATTACAAAATTTGGGATAAACATACAAAAACTAGGTTGGTTGAGGCACACTCATAGACATTCAACCAACATCATCATGTTCATTGAAGAATAAAAAGTCCTATAAGATTTACTAATATTAGTCAATTTCAATAAGCCAGACCATGGTCGTCAGAGATTCAAATTGCAAACTTATTTTCAGGACCACGAGTTGAGCTGAATCATGAATCACATCCTAAATAACAAAAAAAGATAACTTTCTTTTAATATAACATTATAATCACCTAAATTCAACTAATTCATCAACGGTCTAAGCAAAAAAGTAAATTAGTCAATTTGAAAGACTGACTATAATTTTCTTTATCTTTTTACCTGGTGGATTGGTAATTAGTTCAGCATAAAGGAACAGAGATAAAGGGGTTGTACCTGAATATTTGAGCAGGCAAAAAGCTGTGTTTCGAAATTCAATTTGTCAGCTGTTATTTGGTCTTTTCTTTATATTTCAGTTAGCCATAAAACCCGATGTTTGGCTTTTCAGCCATTTTTAGTTTCCTCTGAACCTCTTCCTCCTTTCTATAGGACACACCATTTATTTGCAGGCGCACAATAAGGCATCCTCCTTGTCTCTCCTTTGTCTTATGGAGAGAGGGAGACCATAAAGAAAGGTAAAGGGTTCGAGAGAACACATGGACACATTGCAAACCGGCAATCACTGCACGATTCAAGCTGTGTCGTTCTGACAGGAAAACAATCCTTCATATAATCTATACTGCTGCTGGATTGATGAGCCACATCAAACCACATGAATTGAATCCCAATTCAAGCAATGCTAACGGCTAGATCATACATACATAAAAAAAATTCATAAAACGTGTATATTTGATGATAAACACTTACAGCTCATTATTACAACAATCAACTCAGTTTTATACTCCAATACACGAAAATCAATCCAAGCCAGACTCTAATGTTAAAAAAACATAAGGGTAGGAATTACCTGCATGCAGGTCTCATCCCAATCATGGCCGAAGCGGATGACAACAAGACGCTCCTCCTCCGCAAGAATCGCCTGATCCACCGCCCATCCCGAATGCAAGTGCGGCAACAGGTACGACATCTCCTTTCTTCTTTCAACAAACCCTAATTCATATGAAAACCAACCAAACCCAACCCAACCCCTTCCAAATCAAATTACTAACACAATTTTAATAAAATAATAATAAGAGAATTTGAGGTTTGCAATTACTAGTTCGTTAGATGATAAGAATCAAAGACAGAGGAAGAGAGTGTACCTCAACGGATAGGGGTACAGTACTTAGAAGAACTGCTGCAGAAACAAATATATGACTTTGGATCAATATTTTGTTCAACTAAATTCTTACGTGTTTAGATCACCAAAACCAATATGACTCGGAAAGAACAACCACAGCAAGTGACTTGGAAAGAAAATGTAAACACCAAAATAATCACAAGCATACATAACATGTGAATATTATTATAGCAAACATAATAATAAAATAGCTCTTCTATTGCGTCTCCAAAAATATCCCAAATCAAGAAAACTACATAATCTGATCCACTTGATTCAGAAAGTTACATATATTAGAAAAATTAAGAATCAACTAAAAGGAAAAGAAAAGGAAGGCCTGGTTGATTCGATTCAATTGCCTGAGATGAAGAATCAAACAAGGCTGAGAAGCTGAGAGTTTAAATGTTAAACCTCAATATTCAAATAACATGACTCCATTATTGTTATTATTACACCCTTCTAATGTCACAAACTCAATATATATTATAGTCCGTTGACACTTGTGTATTCACAACTTGGCCTCATCATTCTGATTCATACCTTAGGTAGAAGAAAAAGTCCCAATCAGCTTTCGTTACAATTTTATCCAGAAAGTTGGGGTTTTGGTTCGGAGTTCATGCCAATAATAATGACGAGAGGGATGAATCCGTGAATCAGTAACATAGGCAGTGCAAATTTTAACAAAGTTCATCACAATGATTAACAACAACAAAAAGCACTGAAGGAACACTCAGTAATATAGGCAGTGCAAATTTTAACAAAGCTCATCACAATGATTAACAACAACGAAAAGCACCGAAAGAACAGTGAATCAGTAGGCAGTGCAAATTTAAAATTTAAAAGTTATCAATTTAAAATTTATCATCAAATACAATCAGTGAGCAAAGCCAATCAATCAAGCACTGACTGAGCATTCTGTTCTAATTCTGTGACTGGGAAGCAACAAATTCAAGTTACAGCAACAAATTTAACAAATCCTAGTAAAGCCCCGATTTACAGCAAAAAGGCAAATTTATTGATTACCAATTCAGCAACATGCAGAAATACAGGGAGAAGAGAAATCTGGAAAAGAGAGAACACTAAACCAAAACATTACCCAATAATCACAAAACACTAAACCTTCACCCAGCAATTACAAACATTAGTACAGTATATAACATTCCAAAACACTAAACCTTCACCCAACAAAACCAGCAACTACAAACAAAGCCATCAGTAAATTTGAACAAAAAATTAAGAGCCATCAGTAACTAACAGAGCCATCGAGCCATCAGTAACAGAGCCATCAGTAACAGAGCAAAGAATTGAAAGCAACAGACTAACAGAGCCATCAAGCCATCAGTAAATTTGAAAGAAAAAATTACAGCCATCAGCAACCAGCAAATACAAGACAGATCCATCAGCAGCAGACAATTACAATTTACAGAACATTACAAGAAAAATGGAACAAAAATGGAACAATTTCAGAACTTCAAACGAAGAAGAAGACCGAACATTCATAAATTAAAAGGAAGAAGCGGAAGCGAAGAATTGAAAGCAGGGCCAGTAACCTGGGTTCCGAGCCGAGAAGCCAGCGAAGATGAAAACGACGTGCCGAGCTACCTGGGGAAGAGGAAGATGAAAACGACACGGGGAAGAGGGAGAAGGGCTAGGGTTTTCCTTGGCTTCAGAGGTCTCCAGGGAGTGCACGAATGATTGGGGGAAGAAGAGGGGCGGGGGGTGGTTCACGAATGGTTCTGCTTTTGTTTTTTTTTTTAAATAAATAAAACCACGTCGTTTTATTCGGAATTATATATTTAATTTTTAATATTAAAAATTCACAATTTACTTTTTAACCCTAAACTAATATATATTCCGGTATCTTACACGACATAATACATAAAAATATATAAAAAAAATTTTGTTAAAGAGAATTAAATGAAAAAAATATATCATAATTATCACTATAAATATTTTATAAAATTAAAATTAAAAATCATATTTATAAAATTAAAATTAAAATCAAAGTTTAATGATTTTTAATGTTAAAAATATTTAAAATAATTAGCGTTGTCTAAATTAATTTAGATTGGTTGATTGGTCATCTCACTCATCCATTCCTTGATCAGCCGAGTTAAAACATATCTAAAAAAATATTATTTTTTCTTAAGGTCTATCGAATTAGAAAATACCACAGAAAAAAATTGTATTTGTCTTTAAGTAGAACAATTACTCATCAATAATAATATTTACAAAGATTTGTCTTTGTTAAAATTTAGTTAGAATGAATAATTTCATTTATTGGTATCATATTTATTTTTGAAATCAAAATAATATCATCAATGTTAGTACTAGTTAAAATTTTACATTCTATAACATAATTTTCAAGCTTTTAAACTTATAGACTTATACAGATATACTATTACAAAAGTTTAAATTGGTTAATATTTTTTGAAAACATTACTAGAATACTATCATTGAGTAATGTTTGTGGGAAGACAAACCATAACTCAATAATTTATTATTCTATTGAAAAATAAATTATTATCCCTTTGTATTAGTAAATATATTTTCTTCTAATTTTTTACACCATTTTATTTAGCAATAATTATCATTAAAAAAAATAACGACACTATACTACAATATAATGTACAAAATAATTTTTTATTTTTTAGAATTAATTTTGATTAGTGAGATAAAATTTAAAATAATTTTTTATTTTCTTACTCAAATTTAATTTTAAATTCATAATTGATTAATAAAACAAAATTGATCAAATTCAAAATATTCGACATTTAATAATTTTAATTATTTAATTTTTAATTATTAAAAATTGGGTTAAAAATTAATTACGCAACATGAAAATTATCGTTATATGATAAAGTATAATCATCTCTCTCTCTCTCTAAATTGAAAAGGTTTGATTTTTCTATTTATATTCATAATAAATCACATAAAAATTTTATTTCTAATATCTTTTTAAGAATATATATTTAATTTATTGTTTTTTGTCATAATTTTAAATATTTTGTAATTTTTTTATTTTTCATATATTTTAGAATTTTTTTAATAATATAAATTTTTAAATATCATTTTAGTAGTATTCATACCCTGACCCACAAAATAACTAAGCCCAAAATGAATAAAGGCCCATTTAAGAGATCGTGTCTCCCCCACGCCTGCCCGACTTCACATAGGTCGGGCGCAATGACAACCAACCCAGCCTTACTTATTTGAATGAGTAACTAACTCCTAAGATATCTCCCATCTATCTAAAAGGGATATCTCAATAATTTTTCTAGAAAAAGGGAACCATTATTCACCATCAAAAAGTGGAATTACACTAAAAAGTAGTTATCTATTCTACTATAAATACACTGTCACCCTCAAATACATTGAGAATCTAATCTACTAAAATCCTGCCTAAAGCCTTTTGCTAACTTAACGAGCAATTTGAAGACGGACACACTGCATCCGAGTCTGAGTCAGAACCTCGTAACGATGACCAAACCCTTATGATACCCCCACGACAAGAAGGATCAAGTAATCCTAATGGAGAAGGAACATCACGAAATTCTCATAGCAGACGACTGCAGTCAGAAGTATACCCACATGAAAACGAAGAACCTCCACACCCAACTAAGATCATGGGACTCGTACACGGACATCATGGCTAGTTGGTACAACTCAAACAGAAGATCGAGCGACAAAGGAAAGCCAAAAGAGATCTGCGAAAGGAAGTACGACGTAGAAGGGAACTTGAGGAAAAGCTTCTAAAATTAGAAGCTGATTTATGAAATCGGACCAACAACGCGGAACGAGAAAAAAACCCTTTCGAGGAGAAGATCCATTCATAGAAAAGATCATGCGGGCTAGGGTCCCAAGTAATTTTAAAATCCACCGACATGGATCTCTTTGAAGGAACGACTGACCTAAGACATCACCTCATCAATTTCAAAAGTAGGATATATCTGGCCGATGCGTTCGATGTGACTCGTTGTAAGGCTTTTCCGACAACATTAACCAAAGCAGTAATAGAGTGGTTCGATAGCTTACCGTCCAGGTCAGTGACTTGCTTTGATGATCTGACAAGAAAGTTTTTTATCCAATTCTCAATTCATAAGGACAAAGTCAAACATGCTCCAAGTCTCTTATGGGTAAAACGAGAAATCGGAGAGACTCTCCGAACTTACATGGAAATGTTTAACAAAGTCTCCTTAGAAATACAGAATTTGCCTCCTGAAGTAGTAATAATGGGATTTGTTAATGACTTTAGAGAAGGGTCATTTTCTCAATCCATATCAAAGCGGCATCCGACCTCTTTATATAAAGTACAAAAGTGGGCAGAGAAGTATATCAACATGGAGGAGAACTCCTAACTTAGAGATCTAGTCCCAAGGCCAAACCTCCCTACCAAGATCGGGATATGGATAAGGAGACAAAGAAAAAATAAGAATACAACTCGTAAAAACCTCAGAGATACCACAATTACACGCTACTCCAAATTTTTCTTGTTGATATCTACAAGGAGATCTGTCACACTGAAAAACTTTCGCCTCTTCGCCCAATTAAACTCAAAAAGACTGGAAGTCAAACGGAATATTGCGAGTATCACAAATTATATGGGTATTCTACGAATGATTGTTATGATATGAAAAATGTTATAGAAAAGTTGGTTAGAGAAGATCGGCTAGATAGATACCTCGCGAAAAGATTGGACGACCCAGGGAAGAAGAAGAAAGGTGATGAAGATAGAGGTCGGCGAGACCGGCCACCATAAATCCCGGATAGGCACATACACATAATAAACGGAGCATTTGCAGGAGAGAAATTACTAAATCCTCACGCAAAAGGCATCTCAAGAAAGTATAACAAGTCGTGGAAGATTGCGGAATTCCTGATTTACCAACTATTTCATTTACCAAGGAAGATGCTCAAGGAGTGACACCTGGTTACAATGACCCTGTGGTAATCACAATGATCCTTGCTAATGCAAACCTCCATAGAATATTGGTGGATCAAGGAAGCTCGGTCGGCATTTTATTCAAACCCGCTTTTGACAAATTCGGATTAGAAGAAAAGGAACTGAAGGCTTATATGGACAACCTTTTTGGGTTAGGAGATACGTCGATCCGACCTCTTGATTTCATTTTGTTACATATGACTTTTGGCAAAGATATGAAATCCAGAACTTTAAGCATTAACTACATCATAATTGATGTAACATCAGCCTATAATGCCTTAATAGGTTAAATCACCTTAAACCGACTGGTTGCGGTCGTTTCTACACTTCACCTTTGCATGAAATTCTCAACTGTAGAAGGAATTACCACTGTAAAAGGAGATAAGAAATTAGCAAGAAAAATGTTACAATGAAAGCCTCAACTTAGGGGGCAGTACAAAGGGTAAGGAGGTCAATACTATTAAATTTGGTGGTATCCGTGCACGGAAAGACCTGCGTCTACAACCTAAAGGAATGGTTGGAAAGATTCAAATTGGAGATCAGGTAGAAAATACAACAAGTATAGGGGCCAACTTGGATGAAAAATTAAAAGCAAATATCATTGAGCACTTACAAAGAAATTTCGACCTCTTTACTTGAAAAGCCTCCGATATGTCTGGATAGACCTCAGCCTCATGTGTCACAAGCTTGCCATTTATCCAGGCTCCCGGCCTGATAAACAAAAGCGATGGAAGCTCGGTCCCGAAAGAGCACAAGTCGTAAAAAAGCAAGTGCAAGCCTTATTAGAAGCTGAGAAATAGAGGATGTGTGTTGATTACACCAACCTCAATAAAGCTTGTCCCAAGGATCCATATCCCTATCCCAGCATCGGTGCTTGGTCGACTCAGCTTCAGGGTATAGATATCTGTCGTTCATGGATGCATACTTGGGATACAATCAAATTTAGATGTACAAGTCAGATCAAGAGAAGACATCTTTCATCACTCCAAAGCTAACTATTGTTATGTAGTAATTTCTTTTGGATTAAAAAATGTTGGGGCCACATATGAACAATTGATGAACAAAGTATTTTCATCTCATCTTGGAAAGTTGATGGGAGTATATGCGGACGAAATGCTTGTCAAGACTAGAGACAACCTCAATCTCTTGTCTGAATTAGCTGAGGTATTCACCACGATAAGGAAGTACAGGATGAGACTGAATCCTTTAAAATGCACATTTGTAGTAGAGGCCGGAAAATTCTTAGGCTTCATACTCACTCAAAGGGGTATCGAGACCAACCCAGACAAATACACAACAATCTTAGAGATGAAAAGCCCGACTTTTCTCAAGGAAGTCCAATAACTAAATGGAAGGTTAGCAGCTTTATCCAGATTCCTGGCAGATCAACATTGAAGTCTATACCTCTGTTCTCAATACTAAAAAAAAGAGAACTAATTTGAATGGACTCAGGAATGTGAGCAAGCCTTCTAAAACTTTAAAACTTTTTTGAGCCAACCTCCAATACTTACCTGACCTGTCCTAAGAGGAGAACTCATCCTCTATCTGGCAGTTGCAAGCCAGGCTATAGCCTCGACATTAGTCCGAGAAGATGAACACAGACAACAGCCTATCTACTTTGTCAGTAAAGTTCTGCAGGGGGTAGAACTAAACTATCAAAAGATAGAAAAGTTTACATATGCCCTTATTAATACTTCCAGAAGGCTCCGACCTTATTTCTAAGCCCACATTATAAAGATCTGAACTGATCATGAAACATATTCTTCAGAAAACGGACATTGCAGGGAGAATGCTACAATAGGCAATAGAACTGTCTGAATTTGACTTAAGATATGAAATTCGGATAGCAATCAAGTCCCAATATTTGACCGACTTTGTGGTAGAATACACAGAAGCCTAGGGAATTTCCACAACCTAGTGTTTGTATGTAGATGGATCACCCAACAAAGCTGGAAGTGGAGTAGGAATAATTCTGGAAAACAAAGAAGGAACTCATATTGAACTCTCATTAAAGTTCGAATTTCCTGCTTTTAACAATCAAGCAGAATATGAAGCCTTACTTGTTGGCTTGAAGCTGACTAAAGAAGTCGGGGTAGAAAGATTGATCATGTTTAGTGGTGCGCGAAATTGTGAACAATACTTTTTCACAACTCTCATAATCCCCGGTAATGGCTCCAAGAACGTGGTAGCTCAATACCATGGCATTACACAACTTCGCACAACTAACCAGCAAGTGCACTGGGTCGTCCAAGTAATACCTTACGTGAGTAAGGGTCGATCCCACGGAGATTGTTAGCATTGAAGCAAGCTATGGTCATCTTGTAAATCTTAGTCAGGCAAACTCAAATGTATATGATGATGAACGAAAATAACATAAAAGATAAAGATAGAGATACTTATGTAATTCATTGGTAGGAACTTCAGATAAACGCATGAAGATGCCTTCCCTTCCGTCTCTCTGCTTTCCTACTGCCTTCATCCAATCCTTCTTACTCCTTTCCATGGCAAGCTTGTGTAGGGTTTCACCATTGTCAGTGGCTACCTCCCATCCTCTCATTGAAAACGATTGCATATGCTCTGGTCACAGCATAGCAGAATTCATCTGTCGGTTCTCAATCAGGCCGGAATAGAATCCAGTGATTCTTTTGCGTCTGTCACTAACGCCCCGCCCTCAGGAGTTTGAAGCACGTCACAGTCATTCAGTCATTGAATCCTACTCAGAATACCACAGACAAGGTTAGACCTTCCGGATTCTCTTGAATGCTGCCATCAGTTCTCGCCTATACCACGAAGACTCTGATCTCACGGAATGGTTGGCTCGTTTGTCAGGCGAGCACTCGGTTGTCAGGCGATCAACCATGCATCGTGCAATCAGGAATCCAAGAGATATTCACTAAGCCTCAGATGCTTGTAGAACAAGAGTGGTTGTCAGTCACTTTGTTCATGGGTGAGAATGGTGATGGGCGTCAATCATCACCTTCATCAAGTTGAAGAACAAGTGATATCTTGGACAAAGAACAAGCGGAATTGAATGGAAGAACAATAGTAATTGCATTAATACTCGAGGTACAGCAGAGCTCCACACCTTAATCTATGGTGTGTAGAAACTCCACCGTTGAAAATACATAAGAACAAGGTCTAGGCATGGCCGAATGGCCAGCCTCCCAAAGAGGGTTTAATCATAAAACATGATCAAAAGATGAAAATACAATAGTAAAAGGTCCTATATATAGAAAACTAGTAACCTAGGGTGTACAGAGATGAGTAAATGACATAAAAATCCACTTCCGGGCCCACTTGGTGTGTGCTTGGGCTGAGCAATGAAGCATTTTCGTGTAGAGACTCTTCTTGGAGTTAAACGCCAGCTTTTATGCCAGTTTGGGCGTTTAACTCCCATTTAGGTGCCAATTCCGGCGTTTAACGCTGGAATTTCTGTAGGTGACTTTGAACGCCGGTTTGGGCCATCAAATCTTGGGAAAAGTATGGACTATTATATATTGCTGGAAAGCCCAGGATGTCTACTTTCCAACGCCGTTGAGAGCGCACCAATTGGGCTTCTGTAGCTCCAGAAAATCCACTTCGAGTGCAGGGAGGTCAGAATCCAACAGCATCTGCAGTCCTTTTGAGTCTCTAAATCAGATTTTTGCTCAAAACCTTCAATTTCAGCCAGAAAATACCTGAAATCACAGAAAAACACACAAACTCATAGTAAAGTCCAGAAAAGTGAATTTTAATTAAAAACTAATAAAAATATAATAAAAACTCAACTAAAACTACCAAAAACATACTAAAAATAATGCCAAAAAGCGTACAAATTATCCGCTCATCACAACACCAAACTTAAATTGTTGCTTGTCCCCAAGCAACTGAAAATCAAATAAGATAAAAAGAAGAGAATATACTATAGACTCCAAATTATCAATGAAACATAGCTCCAAATTAGATGAGCGGGACTAGTAGCTTTTTGCCTCCAAACAGTTTTGGCATCTCATTTTATCCTCTGAGGTTCAGAATGATTGGCTTCTTTAGGAACTTAGAATCCAGATAGTGTTATTGATTCTCCTAGTTAATTATGATGATTCTTGAACACAGCTACTTTATGAGTCTTGGCCGTGGCCCAAAGCACTCTGTCTTCCAGTATTACCACCGGATACATACATGCCACAGACACATAATCGGGTGAACCTTTTCAGATTGTGACTCAGCTTTGCTAAAGTCCCCAATTAGAGGTGTCCAGGGTTCTTAAGCACACTCTTTTTGCCTTGGATCACAACTTTATTTCTTTCTTTTTCTTTTCTTTTTCTTTCTCCACTTTTTTTTCGTTTTTCTGCTTCTCTCTCTTTTTTTTTTTGTATTCACTGCTTTTTCTTGCTTCAAGAATCATTTTTATGATTTTTCAGATCCTCAGTAACATGTCTCCTTTTTCATCATTCTTTCAAGAGCCAACAATTTTAACATTCATGAATCACAAATTCAAAAGACATATGCACTGTTTAAGCATACATTCAGAAAACAAAAAGTATTGTCACCATATCAAACTAATTAAGCTAGTTCTAAAGATGAATTTAAAATCCTGTACTTCTTGTTCTTTTGTGATAAAAACAGTTTTCATTTAAGAAAGGTGATGGATTCATATTCATAGCTTTAAGGCATAGACACTAAGACACTAATGATCATAAGACACAAACATGGATAAACATAAAGCATAATTTTCGAAAAACAGAAGAATAAAGAACAAGGAGATTAAAGAACGGGTCCACCTTAGTGATGGCGGCTCTTTCTTCTTCTTGAAGATCCTATGGAGTGCTTGAGCTCCTCAATGTCTCTTCCTTGTCTTTGTTGCTCCTTTCTCATGATTCTTTGATCTTCTCTAATTTCATGGAGGAGAATGGAGTGTTCTTGGTGCTCCACCCTTAGTTGTCCCATGTTGGAACTTAATTCTCCTAGGGAGGTGTTCAGTTGCTCCCAATAGTCTTGTGGAGGAAAGTGCATCCCTTGAGGTATCTCAGGGATCTCTTGTTTGCTCCATCTTCTTCTTAGTGATGGGCTTGAGGTCATGCCTTCTCAGTTGAACCGGCTTTGGATGCCATAAATGGTTATGGAAAAACAAAAAGCAATGCTTTTACCACACCAAACTTAAAAGGTTTGCTCGTCCTCGAGCAAAAGAAGAAAGAAGAGAGTAGAAGAAGAAGAAATGGAGGAGAGGGAGATGGCTTTGTGGTTAGGCCAAAAGGGGAAGAAGTAGTGGTTTGAATTTGGATGGTGAAGTAATTGGGGTTTTATGGAGGTGAGTGGTGAAGAGAGAGATGGGATTTGATAGGTGAGGGGTTTGGGGGGATCCTGTGGGGTCCACAGATCCTTAGGTGTCAAGGAAAAGTCACCCCTGCACCAAATGGCATCAAAAATCACGTTTTGAGCCAATTCTGGCGTTAAACGCCGGGCTGGTGCCCATTTCTGGCGTTTAACGCCAGGTTCTTGCCCTTTTCTGGCGTTTAACGCCAGTCTGGTGCCCCTTTTTGGCGTTAAACGCCCAGAATGGTGCCAGACTGGGCGTTAAACGCCCAACTGCTAGCCTCACTGGCGTTTAAACGCCAGTGAGTTCTTCCTCCAGGGTGTGCTGTTTTTCTTCCTGTTTTTCATTCTGTTTTTGCTTTTTTCAATGGATTTTGTGACTTCTTATGATCATCAACCTACAAAAAAAAAACATAAAATAACAAAGAGAAATAGTCAAAATATAACATTGGGTTGCCTCCCAACAAGCGCTTCTTTAATGTCAGTAGCTTGACAGATGGCTCTCATGGAGCCTCACAGATACTCAGAGCAATGTTAGAACCTCCCAACACCAAACTTAGAGTTTGAATGTGGGGGTTCAACACCAAACTTAGAGTTTGGTTGTGGCCTCCCAACACCAAACTTAGAGTTTGACTGTGGGGGCTCTATTTGACTCTGATTTGAGAGAAGCTCTTCAAGCTTCCTCTCCATGGTGACAGAGGGATATCCTTGAGCCTTAAACACCAAGGACTCTTCATTCACTTGAATGATCAGTTCACCTCTATCAACATCAATCACAGCCTTTGCTGTGGCTAGGAAGGGTCTGCCAAGGATGATGGATTCATCCATGCACTTCCCAGTCTCTAGGACTATGAAATCAGTAGGGATGTAATGGTCTTCAACTTTTACCAAAACATTCTCTACAAGTCCATAAGCTTGTTTTCTTGAGTTGTCTGCCATCTCTAGTGAGATTCTTGCAGCTTGTACCTCAAAGATCCATAACTTCTCCATTACAGAGAGAGGCATGAGGTTTACACTTGACCCTAAGTCACACAAGGCCTTCTTGAAGGTCATGGTGCCTATGGTACAAGGTATAGAAAACTTCCCAGGATCTTGTCTCTTTTGAGGTAATTTCTGCCTAGACAAGTCATCCAGTTCCCTGGTGAGCAAGGGAGGTTCATCTTCCCAAGTCTCATTTCCAAATAACTTGTCATTTAGCTTCATGATTGCTCCAAGGTATTTAGCAACTTGCTCTTCAGTGACATACTCATCCTCTCCAGAGGAAGAATACTCATCAGAGCTCATGAAAGGCAGAAGTAAGTCCAATGGAATCTCTATGGTCTCATTTTGAGCCTCAGATTCCCATGGTTCCTCATTGGGGAACTCAGAGGAAATTGGTGCACGCCCATTGAGGTCTTCCTCAGTGGCGTCCACCTCCTCTCTTTCCTCTCCATATTCGGCCATGGTTATGGCTTTGCACTCTCCTTTTGGATTTTCTTCTGTATTACTTGGGAGAGTACTGGGAGGGAGTTCAGTAATTTTCTTGCTCAGCTGACCCACTTGTCCTTCCAAATTTCTAATGGAGGACCTTGTTTTAGTCATAAAAATTTGAGTGGTTTTGATTAGATCAGAGACCATGGTTGCTAAGTCAGAGGTATTCTGCTTAGAACTCTCTGTCTGTTGCTGAGAAGATGATGGAAAAGGCTTGCCATTGCTAAACCTGTTTCTTCCACCATTATTGTTGTTGAAACCTTGTTGAGGTCTCTCTTGATTCTTCCATGAGAAATTTGGGTGATTTCTCCATGAAGAATTATAGGTGTTTCCATAGGGTTCTCCTAGGTAATTCACCTCTTCCATTGAAGGGTTCTCAGGATCATAAGCTTCTTCCTCAGATGAAGCATCCTTAGTACTGCTTGGTGCATTTTGCATTCCAGACAGACTTTGAGAAATCAAATTGACTTGTTGAGTCAATATCTTGTTCTGAGCCAGTATGGCATTCAGAGCATCAATCTCAAGAACTCCTTTCTTCTGATTAGTCCCATTGTTCACAGGATTCCTTTCAGAAGTGTACATGAATTGGTTATTTGCAACCATTTCAATCAGCTCTTGAGCTTCTGTAGGCGTCTTCTTCAAATGAAGAGATCCTCCAGCAGAGCTATCCAAAGACATCTTGGATAGTTCAGAGAGACCATCATAGAAAATACCTATGATGCTCCATTCAGAAAGCATGTCAGAAGGACATTTTCTGATCAATTGTTTGTATCTTTCCCAAGCTTCATAGAGGGATTCTCCATCCTTCTGTCTGAAGGTTTGGACTTCCACTCTAAGCTTACTCAATTTTTGAGGTGGAAAGAACTTTGCCAAGAAGGCATTGACTAGCTTTTCCCAAGAGTCCAGGCTTTCTTTAGGTTGTGAGTCCAACCATGTCCTAGCTCTGTCTCTTACAGCAAAAGGGAATAGCATCAGTCTGTAGACCTCAGGGTCAACCCCATTAGTCTTGACTGTGTCACAGATTTGCAAGAACTCAGCTAAAAACTGATGAGGATCTTCCATTGGAAGTCCATGGAACTTGCAATTCTGTTGCATTAGAGAAACTAACTGAGACTTAAGCTCAAAGTTGTTTGCTCCAATGGCAGGGATAGAGATGCTTCTCCCATAGAAATTGGGAGTAGGTGCAATAAAGTCACCCAGCACCTTCCTTGCATTGTTGGCATTGTTGTTGTTTTCGGCTGCCATGGGTTCTTCTTCCTTGAAGAATTCGGTCAGGTCCTCAACAGAGAGTTGAGTCTTAGCTTCTCTTAGCTTTCGCTTCAAGGTCCTTTCAGGTTCAGGGTCAGCTTCAACAAGAATGCCTTTGTCTTTGTTCCTGCTCATATGAAAGAGAAGAGAACAAGAAAATATGGAATCCTCTATGTCACAGTATAGAGATTCCTTGAGGTGTCAGAGGAAGAAGAGAAATAGAAGACAGAAGTAGAAAATTCGAACTTATCAAAGAAGATGGAGTTCGAATTTTGCATTAAGGGATAGTGTTAGTCCATAAACAGAAGGATGTGAGAAGAAGGGAAGTAATTTTCGAAAATTAAGTAAAAGATTTTGAAAAATTTTTGAAAAACACTAATTGATTTTCGAAAATAAGAGTGGGAAAGAAATCAAGTGATTTTTGAAAAAGATTTTGAAATTAGAAGTTAAAAAGATTTGATTGAAAACTATCTTGAAAGAGATGTGGTTAAGAAGATATGATTGGTTAAAAAAAAATTGTGATTGAGAAAATATGATTTGAAAACAATTTTAAAAGATATGATTTGAAAAAGATTTGATTTTGAAAAACTTTGAAAACTTGAAAAAAATTGATTTTGAAAACAAAATCTTCCCCCTTGTGCCATCCTGGCGTTAATCGCCCAGAATGGTGCACATTCTGGCGTTTAACGCCCAAACTACTACCCTTTTGGGCGTTAAACGCCCAACCAGGCACCCTGGCTGGCGTTTAAACGCCAGTCTGTCCTTCTTCACTGGGCATTTTTGAATGCCCAGCTTTTTCTGTGTGATTCCTCTGCAGTATGTTCTGAATCTTCAATTCTCTGTATTATTGACTTGAAAAGACACAAATTAAAAATATTTTTGGATTTTTAATAATGAGGAATAATCAAATAACAATGCATGCAAGACACCAAACTTAGCAGTTTGTATACTATTGACACTAACCAAATAAGAATGCATATGAGAAACAACAAAACACTCAAGTCAATAGAATTCAAAGATCAAAACAAGGAAATCATCAAGAACAACTTGAAGATCAATGAGGACACATGCCTAAATTCGAAAAATGCAAGAAGAACAGAAACATGCAATTGATACTAAACTTAAGATGAGACTCTAGACTCAAACAAGAAATATTTTTGGATTTTATGATTTTATAATTTTTTTGTGCTTTTTCGAAAATTAAGTGAAAATAAAAATAAAGGTATCAAAATTCTTAATGAGAATTCCAGGAATCATGCAATGTTAGTCTAAAGCTTTAGTCTAAAGGAATTAGACATGGCCGGCAAAGCTTCAGCAGGACATTGCATTCAGGAGCTAAATTGATGAAGATCAATCAGCTTTGGTGATGATAAGAACATCACCTTGAAACACTAGAATTCATTCTTAAGAACTCTGAAGAAAAATACCTAATCTAAGCAACAAGATGAACCGTCAGTTGTCCATACACAAACAATCCCCGGCAACGGCGCCAAAAACTTGGTGCGCGAAATTGTGAACAATACTTTTTCACAACTCTCATAATCCCCGGTAATGGCTCCAAGAACGTGGTAGCTCAATACCATGGCATTACACAACTTCGCACAACTAACCAGCAAGTGCACTGGGTCGTCCAAGTAATACCTTACGTGAGTAAGGGTCGATCCCACGGAGATTGTTAGCATTGAAGCAAGCTATGGTCATCTTGTAAATCTTAGTCAGGCAAACTCAAATGTATATGATGATGAACGAAAATAACATAAAAGATAAAGATAGAGATACTTATGTAATTCATTGGTAGGAACTTCAGATAAGCGCATGAAGATGCCTTCCCTTCCGTCTCTCTGCTTTCCTACTGCCTTCATCCAATCCTTCTTACTCCTTTCCATGGCAAGCTTGTGTAGGGTTTCACCATTGTCAGTGGCTACCTCCCATCCTCTCATTGAAAACGATTGCATATGCTCTGGTCACAGCATAGCGGAATTCATCTGTCGGTTCTCAATCAGGCCGGAATAGAATCCAGTGATTCTTTTGCGTCTGTCACTAACGCCCCGCCCTCAGGAGTTTGAAGCACGTCACAGTCATTCAATCATTGAATCCTACTCAGAATACCACAGACAAGGTTAGACCTTCCGGATTCTCTTGAATGCTGCCATCAGTTCTCGCCTATACCACGAAGACTCTGATCTCACGGAATGGTTGGCTCGTTTGTCAGGCGAGCACTCGGTTGTCAGGCGATCAACCATGCATCGTGCAATCAGGAATCCAAGAGATATTCACTAAGCCTCAGATGCTTGTAGAACAAGAGTGGTTGTCAGTCACTTTGTTCATGGGTGAGAATGGTGATGGGCGTCAATCATCACCTTCATCAAGTTGAAGAACAAGTGATATCTTGGACAAAGAACAAGCGGAATTGAATGGAAGAACAATAGTAATTGCATTAATACTCGAGGTACAGCAGAGCTCCACACCTTAATCTATGGTGTGTAGAAACTCCACCGTTGAAAATACATAAGAACAAGGTCTAGGCATGGCCGAATGGCCAGCCTCCCAAAGAGGGTTTAATCATAAAACATGATCAAAAGATGAAAATACAATAGTAAAAGGTCCTATATATAGAAAACTAGTAACCTAGGGTGTACAGAGATGAGTAAATGACATAAAAATCCACTTCCGGGCCCACTTGGTGTGTGCTTGGGCTGAGCAATGAAGCATTTTCGTGTAGAGACTCTTCTTGGAGTTAAACGCCAGCTTTTATGCCAGTTTGGGCGTTTAACTCCCATTTAGGTGCCAGTTCCGGCGTTTAACGCTGGAATTTCTGTAGGTGACTTTGAACGCCGGTTTGGGCCATCAAATCTTGGGCAAAGTATGGACTATTATATATTGCTGGAAAGCCCAGGATGTCTACTTTCCAACGCCGTTGAGAGCGCGCCAATTGGGCTTCTGTAGCTCCAGAAAATCCACTTCGAGTGCAGGGAGGTCAGAATCCAACAGCATCTGCAGTCCTTTTGAGTCTCTAAATCAGATTTTTGCTCAGAACCTTCAATTTCAGCCAGAAAATACCTGAAATCACAGAAAAATACACAAACTCATAGTAAAGTCCAGAAAAGTGAATTTTAATTAAAAACTAATAAAAATATAATAAAAACTCAACTAAAACTACCAAAAACATACTAAAAATAATGCCAAAAAGCGTACAAATTATCCGCTCATCATTTAGTAACTCTCAAGTGATAATCTCCCAAGCAATAGGACTTATTAGGCTAAAGATCCCAATATGAAGAAGTACCTGAAAGAAGCACAAGAACAATTAGCTTAGTTCTCAGAAATAGAAGTCCGACATATAGCTCAGAAATCCGATATCCAAGCTAATGCACTGTCTAAATTAGCCAGCACCAATCTAGGGAGCAGCAATAGAAGCCTGATCCAGGAAACTCTCGATCCACCACCAGTGTTAAAAGGAGACGACAAGTCAGGAATAATGACCGTATCCAACCAAAACCTAGGATGGATGACCCCATAATCGAATATCTTAAATTCGATATCATTCTTGGAGAAGAAAGGGAAGTAAGAAGGCTCATAAGGGAAGCACAAAACTATACGATGGTCCATAATATTCTCTACAAAAGAGGAATATCCCTACCTCTATTGAAGTACGTCCCGACCTCCAAAACTAAGGAGGTATTAGAAGAAGTTCATAATGGCATATGTAAAAATCACTTAGGAGCACAGTCACTAGTCAAGAAAGTGATACTTGCCGGCTTCTTTTGGCCAACCTTGCAAAGGGAGGCGGCCAACTTCGTTAAAAAGTATCTGCCTTGTCAAAAGCATGCCAACTTTCATGTAGCACCTCCAGAAAAACTCATTAACATCACTTCACCCTGGCCATTTACAAAATGGGGTTTAGACCTCCTGGGTCCATTTTCACAGGCATCCGGGCAAGCAAAGTACCTTATAGTTGGGATTGATTATTTTACCAAGTGAATTGATACAGAACCCTCAGCAACCATCACAGCTCAAAGAAGTCAGAAGTTTCTCTACAAGAACATTGTTACCCAGTTTGGAGTTTCACACTCCATTATTACAGACAATAGAACTCAATTTACCGACTCAGCCTTCTACAGCTTGGCAGCAAGCCTCAAAATTAAGCACTAGTTCACGTCGGTAGAACACTCACAAGCCAATGGACAAGTAGAAGCTACAAATAAAGTCGTACTGGCCGGGCTAAAGTGTCGACTACAAAATGCAAAGGGAGCATGGGCAGTCGATCTCTATCAAGTCTTGTGGGCATATCGGACAACTATCCACTTCACAATTGGGGAATCACCTTTTCGACTTGCTTACGGCCTAGAAACCATCATTCCTATAGAAGTCACTAAAGAATCTCCATGGGTCAGATTCTATGATGAAATATAAAATATCCGAGCACAAAAAGAAGAACTTGACCTCCTCCTAGAACTCTGAGAACAAGCTCGGATAAAAAAAAGAAGTATTGAAGCAAAGAATGGCATTGAGGTACAATAATAAAGTCAACAAAAAAAGCTTCAGCATAAACAACCTCATATTAATCCGAAATGACATCAGAGTACAGAAGTTGGGCAAGGAGAAGCTGGCTGTAAACTAAAAGAAACCTTATAAGGTTGCTTAAATCTTAGGAAAATGTTACTATAAAGTGTCCGATCCAAAAGGGAACAAGCTCCCAAGGTTGTGGCACGCATGTAACTTAAAGAAGTACTATAGTTAGAAAGCATACTTTGCTCCCTGGTGTACTTTTTTTCCCGACTTCATGATTTTTTCCCGAAAAGGATTTTCATGAAGAGGATTTTAACGAGGCACCATAGCAAGGGCTAAGGGTAATAAAAAAAATCCTTAGTAGCAAGAAAACTTATGTAAATTATTTCTATTTATAGATAATTTTTCTATTGATTTTCCCCTTCAAACGCATTAGTTTAAGCTCGAAAAACTGCGAAAATCATTGCCCGACCTGATTGATTAGCAAGATGAAGCGACAAGGTACAAATTAGTATAAGAAATTACGTAAGCAGTTCATAGTCCGACCTTAAAAGAGTTGGGCCTGAAACAAAATGCAAGAGTAACTTGATAGGCCCGACTACTCAAAGTCAGACTTTAAATAACTAAGAAAAAACAAAATTTCTAATCAAAAGGTTCAAAAATGTCCGATTTAATTTGCTGACATGTTTTCCAACTTAGCAAAAGCAACATCAAAAGCTACCAAAATGACTTAATGAAATTTTCTAAGTCTTAAAAGGCTAAGTAAAGGTGGATAAAGTAATACTCATTTAAGCAAAAGAACCACCACGCATTCGAGTAGTGGAAAAAGGTCTTAAGCAGGAAGAAATAAAGTGTTCAAACTACAACTATTACAAAATTAAAATTGTTCATATAGACCTACAAGTCGGGCCATCCAAATACTTAGAAAATTGAAAAGCTAAGGAAGAGGAACTTGGTCACTGGAAGTCGAGTTAGAAACGTTTTTAGGCTACACATAAAGGTCGGGAGAGTTTTAGAAGGAATATGTTCATCAATAATCCAAGTCAAAAAACCTTGAGATGCTCCCTCAGCCCGAGTCTCTGAGATCTTCAGGTCAGGCAAAGGAGTATCCTTCTCCTCCTTAGGCGCATGGACTATCTTCCCTTCCACCACCACATTATCAGGACTAATAAGGGAGAAGTCTGCCTCGAGAGCCATAACTCAGAATTGGGTCTTCAAATTTTCCACCAATTCATCCGTTCCCATAGCTATGGTTTCCTCCATCTCGGCATATTTCTCCCTAGATTTAGTGATCTCATCCACCGAATCTAGCTTCTCTCCAAAACCCTTGATATAACTCTCCTCAGCCTTCTTTTTTAAGCCATCCGCCATAGCCAGGGTATCCTCAAATTGTTTTGCTCTCATCCGTGCTTTGCCAAAGTCGGAAATAAGAGACTCCTTTCACCCTCCCACTCCTTTTTTGATTCCCTTAAGGATGCAACTTCAACTTGTAGATCAGTCAAAGTGCGTTGAGTGGCATCAAGGGGGGTCTTTTCTAGTTCTTTCAACAAATCTATATAAACCTCAGCCACCTGAATTCCACCTCAGGAAAGTACTTGAAGATGGCTCTTTATGAAAATATCATCCAAACTGAAAACATTGTGGGGAAGGGCTCCAAATAATGGCATTAAAGCCCTGCTCATAAATACCTCCGATTTCAAAGTCTTACGCTTTTTTGGTTTTAACTCGGGATTGAAAGGTAGAGGAAAAGTTGTTTGTTTTACTGAGCTAGAGGGAGGAGGAGTTGGTTGAGGAGTCGGATCAACAATTTTTTTTACCGAGGCAAAAGCTTCCGAGTCCGACTTAGAAGGAGAGGAGAGGTCATCCAATTTACCTGCATCTTTCAATTGTATGCTTCGTGCAACAACATTCTTCCTAGCAGTCCGAAGAATTTTCATAGGAGCCGATTTAGGAGCCATTTTTCTACACGACATTAAAGTCAGGATACATTAGTCACTAATAACTTTTGACAAATTCATATCTATAAAAAGAAAAGAAGACTACCTAGATCGGATTGAAGTTGGCTCGGATTTCCTAAATATCTCTTGGTATCCAAATAAGGAGCTTGATCCCAGTACTCTTGGAACAATCCAACTACACTCTTCTCAACCTCATCTAAATCATCCAAATTATACTTAACTATCACAGGATGTTCTTCCCAATACAAAGGAAAAAGGAGCCCGTCCCCATCACCTAGAAAGAAAGGTCGGACACCCTCCACAACAGCACAGATCTTAAAGAAGTAATTTTTATAGTCATGAAAAGAATGATAAAAAATGGCAAAAATATTCCTACCTTGGATAACTCAGAAAGAGATCCATCCATGTTTCTTGAAGCTGAAAGACTTGGTGAAGACAAAAAGATAAAAGAAAACTTTAAGAGAATGAAGGACACCAAGCTCCCGGCAAAGGAGCTGGTATATTTTCAAGAAACTCTAAGAATTAGGATAAAGTTGAGAGGGAGAAACATTATAGAATTTAAGGATCTTGGATTCAAAATCAGAAAGGGAAGGGTAACTCCTAATCTTGAGAAAAAGCAATCATACACATAAATGAAATAGCGATCTAACTTGTCAAGTCGGGAAAAACAGACCTTTTCTTCAGGGTCAGCGACCACAATTTCGTAGTTCCTTTCATCCTTCCGACTTAGACATAATCTATGATGCCTAAGAAAGGTTTCAGCATACTCATTATCAATAATGGGGATAGAAGTAAGTACAGATATATCTACTCAAGTCAGGTCGAACAGGACTTAAAAGACATGTTGTGAATTACTAATCGAGACATAAAAACTATACCTACAATACAACAAAAGAATAAATTATCACTACAAATCAGCAAACCAGGAAGAACAACATAAAAAGTCTAAAGAGGTCGGGTCGTCTTCAATAATACAAAGAAACGTTACGGTTCCTACAACCCCCTGAGTACTAAGAAAAAGTATTTCCAAATATAGAAAAGGTTCCATATTTAATAGATAAAAAAGACATTATTTGGGATCAACATGGAGTATAACCCCATGTCCACATTTACTACAACAACAAATTAAAAGTTCTAGAAATCCAAGTTCAAGAAAAGAAAGCAAACTTTCAAAATTCAAAACTTGATTTCAAATATGACATAGGAACCCCAAAAAAAATCAAACATAAAGTAACGACATCGCTCAGAACATAAACACAGAGACAAGGGGCAAAAATGTTAACTGTGAAGAAATGCGTAGAAGAGTACTTGAATAGCAAATATACGGACGATCCAAAAACCTCCAACGACTGAAGAAAATTTTCAAGCAGGAAATTCAATCTTAAAGTGTAAATAAGTTATGGAGAATCTAAGAGAGAAAATGAAGAATGCAAATGTTTCAGAAAGAAACAAAAAAAAAAGAGATTGAGTATTTATAAGACATTAGGAGAAAAAAAAATAATTTCGCAAACCTTTCATTTATAGCACGTGGTTACCAAGGTTACCGTAGAGGAACGTTTGCAAGATGTGAAAAGACGTAACGTCTCAGATTTTGAACACGTTGAGTATCCGATGTGACCCAGAAAGACGAGTTGTCCGACCTGATTTATTAATCCACGAGAAATTAGTCTGATCTACTAATACTTAAGTCCGACCTGGTAAAATTTGGACTTAAATAGGAGCACTGTTCATACCTGACTCACAAAATAACCAGATCAAAAATAAATAGAGGCCCAATTAAGAGAACGTGTCTCCCCCATGCTTGCCCGACTTCACATAAGTTGGGCGCAATGACAACTAACCCAGCCTTACTTATCTGAATGAGTAATTAACTCTTAAGATATCTCTCATTTATCTAGAAGAAAGATCTCAATAACTTTTCTAAAAAAAGGAACCGTTATTCACCATCAAAGGTGAAATTACACTAAAAGGTAGTTATCTATTTTACTCTATACTTTCAAGTATATTGAGAACCCAATCTACTAAAATCCTGCCTATAATCTTTTGCTAACTTAAGCATTGGAGTCTCTTACAGATACCACCCCTCACCTCTTCACGAGGAACTCGAATGACGGCACTTTGGCACTAGCATAAGTCGGACGCTGCCTTAAAAAAAATCTTAACCTCACGTTCAGGCCTAAATCATTATTTTAGATAACCCTCAAAACAAATATTTTAATTTTTAAATAAACTAACTCATGACTCATCTCTTGCCCAACAAAAAAAAAAAAAGATTTTATGCGTTGTGTCCAAAAATAATGTAGAAGAAGATTATTTTATTTCGATGAATCCAAACCCTTATCTAGGATTTAATAATAATAGATTTAAATAATATAGACTATTACATTCAACCACAGTTGATGAAAAAAAAAAGTAAACTACTGAAATGGTGTTTACGAATTTATACAACTAATAAAAATATTCTCAAAAAAATTTAAAACATGACAAAAGTAACTTAATATTAAATATAAAAAATATTAGTCACCAAACAAAAAAATATCAAAAATATTATTTATACATTAAAATCAGTTATTATCTATTTATATATAAATAAATATATTATTATTTCACTTATTTTTAATATATTTTTGTATTTAAATTATATTTTATACTAATAACAAATTTGGTATACACTTAACATAATTAATAAAATATATATTATCAAAAACATTTTTAAAAATCAAATTTTGATACAATTTTTATATATATTATTAAAATATAAGCCATTTTTATTATTATTTGATGATTTTTATGGTAGGTTAAAATATTTGCAATTTTATATGTGAAGTTTTTTTTAATGACCGAAATTTTAAAAATGACTAGAATTTTTGTGAATGTACTTTCAATTGATATTTTTTTTTTAAATTTCTTCATCAATAGTAGTTAAATGAAAAAAGACTTTATCGAAAATAATGTCGTAAGATGAAAAATTAATTGTGTTACAAAAAATTTTCTAAAAAAAATAGCATCACACAAAAAATAAAATAATAAAAAAAGGTGATATTAATGATGCTGATAATGGTATAAAAGATAATAATAATAATATAATAAAATAATATTGCATAATAAAAATAATAGAAGCAGAAATTATAACAAAAAAAATAAAAAATAGTAGTACTAATATAGTAACTAGTTTTATTGCAGTAAAGAATTTAGGGATTATTTAAAATTCTCACTAAATAAAAAAAACCTACAAAATCAATTTGCGTTATTGTTTAATAAATTTTTTAATAAATAATTTGTATTACGTTTTACGCGTCTTTATATAAGAGAATTCTTCTAATATTAATACCGAAATGTTTTTTTTTATAGAAGTCACGTTATCACATTTTGTATTTTTAATATGGGGTAGAAGGCGGTATTTTTAAATAAAGTGAAAATTTTGTGTCAGATTTGTGGTGTTTTAATTTTTTTTGGATAATCACAAATTTGAGAGTCAAATGTGTGGTTTTAAATTAAAAAAAAAATACAAATCTAAGGTCAGATTTGCGGAAATTATTTTCTGTATGGAGGAAGTGTTGGTGAATTGGCCGAATATTGGCCAAGGAGGAAAATTACCGGAGGGTGGAGCTCACGGTCAACACGCCGGGGGCGTGGTGGCTGAGAGGGAGAAACAGGTGGCAGCACGCCGGGGGCGTGGTGGCGCAGCAGGAGTGGCAGGTGGCAGCACGCCAGGGGCGTGGTGGCTGAGGTGGATAACCGAGGTGGCAGCACGCCGGGGGCGTGGTGGCTGAGGTGGCAGCACGCCAGGGGCGTGGTGACTCATCACGCCGGGGGCGTGGTACGTCAGGGCTGTCAGCGTTGCGGAGTCCCAATGCAGAACCACGCGGGGGGCGTGTTGCAGTCCTGTCTGCATGCAGGAGACAGCCCCCCACCCCGAGAACCAGCGCTACCAGTCCATGTATATATATATATGCATGCAGGAGGGGCTTCTTCTCCAACACTTCATAAAATCATACCTGAAAGAGGGGAAGTGTTACACGGGAGAAGGAGAGAAAGAAGTGAGTTTAGTTGTATTAGTAAGGAGGGTATAGTAAGTAGTAGTGAATAGTGATGAGTTAAGTTTATGTGTGGAAATAAAAAGAGTATTAGTTTAAAGGATTAGAAAAAAAATGGTACGTAATTATCTAGCCCCTGAAGAACATATTATCAACTATCTCGATCATCCTATTTATGTAAGTAAATAAATTTTTTTTTGATGTATTTTTTTATGATACATATATATTTTGGTGCTGAAAATATTATTCTGTATATTTTTAAATATTTTAAGAATATAATAATTTTTTTATAAAATAATAATAATAATAATAATAATAATAATAATAATATATTTAGTAAGTAAATAAACGGTACACTAAATTATATTATACTGTATCGTTATTAAAAAATTTAGTAAGTAAATATTATAATAAACTAAATATGTAAAATGTATTAAAAATAATAATATATTATATAGTAGTATGAATTATTATCGTATAATACATATATATATTATTATATTATTGTTATCGTATAATATATATTATTATATTATTGTTATCGTATAATATAATATATAAATTTAATAATAATATTGTTATCGTATATTATATACATATATATATAATATTATATTTAAGAAGATAATTATTTTTATAATAATAATATTATATTATATAATAATTTTATATTGTTTAATATTGTTCTCGTATAAATATGTGAATGTATATTATAATATTATAAGGATTATTATTTAATTAATGTAACATGTAATTTTGTTAATGCAGCCTAACAGGAACTTGTTGGTGCGTAAACTAGATCCACCACAGACGTGGGATCCGATGGTGGAGAACCACTTACGCGCCACGGGATTCTACCACGTCTCCAGAATTGGAGTCATAAGAGGATTTCACCCCATGTTAGCTGCTCTGGTTGAAAGGTGGAGGCCTGAAACCCATAGCTTTGTATTGCCAATCGGTGAAGTTACGGTGACATTAGAGGACGTTGCTCATATATTCGGCCTACCCATTGATGGAGAGCCTGTCAGTGGATGGACAGATAGTAGCAGCGAGTTTGTTCAGAGTCAGGGCATAGCGATATTCGGTCATGAGCCATCAGTCAGTCATAATGCGAAGTCCTATATCAAGTTGGCTTGGGTTCGACGTATTAGAGATGCAGAGCCGTTGGATACTGAGGAGTCCATCAGGAGATACGTCAGATGTCATATCTTCTGTTTGTTAGGGTCGACCCTATTCACGGACAAGTCGACCGCATATGCCCATGCGAAGTATTTACCATTGCTTCGCGATTTCGAGCAGATCCATACTTACAGTTGGGGGTCAACTTGTCTCGCTCATCTTTACAGAGCACTATGTCGTGCATCACGATATGATACTAAGGAGATGGATGGCCCTCTGAATCTATTGTTTGTTTGGGCATGGGAGCGAATGCCGTGTCTTGCTCCCGTACCGAGACAAACCCTTCCACCCGCCGAGATACCAGTTGCCAGGAGGTAATAAGTCTTATTTTAGTCTTCTATTATATTCATGATGCATGTTTGACTTATGGTGTTTTATTTAAATTTTTTCGATTAATAATGTGTTAGGTGGAGTCATTCGGAACGGACTACAGCGTGGTTATCCAAGACCGTAGAGACATTCAGGCATGACATAGACTACATGGAAGAGGTAAATAGTTATATTTTAGCTGTTCCGTTTTTCAATCCATTATTGTTAGGGTTCTAATATGCCAATAATACTGTGGCAGTTTGAGTGGCGGCCGTATCACGGATTGATCGTTCCGGACGAGTTATATCCCCATCTTGAGGTGTGTGACATCGTTGCTCCGTTGTTGTCATTCGAGTGTGTCGAGTGGCACCCTGCGGACCGAGTGATGCGTCAGTATGGATATGCACAACCTCCTCCGCGGGCAGCAAGAGATATTCCAGTTGATCAGCATTGCGTCGTTCTACGTGGAGTGCAGCTACATGATTGGACAGTTTTGCATGGGGCATGGATAGAGGAGTGGGCCAACAGGCGACACAGTCGATTGCGGGATCGGCACCCCCTTCCGACCTGGGATTTTTTCCCGACGGTAGAGTATCGGGATTGGTACGTACGCTCCTACGGACATCTGTTGAGATTGACGGCCTACGTTCCTCATCAGCAAGAGCCACCTGCCCCACAGCCACCTCCCCCACAGCCACCTGATAGGTATACTCCATCGCGGTTCAGTCTGGGCATTATGGGTAAGGGACTGAGGTACTTTGGTGGAAAGAAGTGAGCTTCGGTTTAGGTTATCTAGATTTTATTTTAAGAGTTAAGTTAATGTAATTCGTGTTTAATGTTTGCTTTGGTAACTTATGTAACCTGTAGTTCCCTTTTTTGTATATTAACTTAAGGAAATCAGCTAATGACAATATTAAGCAGACATTTAGATATCAATGGATAGACTTCATTTGAAAAATACAAATAAAAAAGTACAAACACGAATGATAATAAAAGCACTAACTGACGAAATGCAAATTAAAAAGTACAAACATGAGTAATCTAAACTATGAACCAGCACCACTCGGTCCAGCACGCTGCGGACACCTACTCCGACTATGACCCTGAGCACCACAGAGACGGCATATCCGAGGACCACGCATGTCACGTGAGTCCATTTCATTCAGGTATCGGGTCAGTTTGGGCCTGCCTTTAGACGTTCGCCTCAGTGCGGGATTAGCGACCAATGTGGGTCCCTCATAAGCAGGCCATGTCTCAGGATCTCCTAAGGGTGTGAACTCAAACCTATAAACCTTACGAACTTCCGTCATCTTGTACACATCATGCACATACAACTGCCAATCAAGCCGCTGGTTAGCACAGCAAGCAATAACATGGCGACATGGTATTCGTTCAACCTGAAAGTGCCCACAGTCACACGACCGTCGCGCTAGATCAACAACTAACACCTTTCCAGTAGTCATTTCGCGCACCTCAAACACCTCATTTCTTCTATCAAAGCGGTGCACAACTATGTTCCCAGCCTGTTGCATACTTGCTTCTATCCGCTGTTGCGCAAATGCGGAGTACGTAAATCCAGCACGCTTGCGTTCGTGAGACTCCGCACTCTTTCGCGTAAAGAGTTCATTTAACCTATAATATGTTGCTCGGACCAGCGCCAACACAGGTAGATTACGGGCACCCTTCAACACTGAGTTAATACACTCCACAAGGTTTGTTGTCATATGGCCCCATCGATGTCCCTCGTCGAATGCCAATACCCAATGTCTGAGTCCGATGGCATCGCACCACCTGGCATATGCCTCGCCTCGCTCCTCCAACCTCTTATAGTTGATATTGTACTCCTCCACCGTTCTTGAATACCCTATATTGACAACAAGCTTCTGCAAGTGAGGGACTTTGAATGCCCTTAAGAAGTTACTGCCGATGTGTCTTATACAAAACATCCACCATGCTCTTGGAGGTTGCCAGTCACCACCGGAACGATTAACTGCTGCCCGTATTGACTCATGCCGGTCTGAGATCATACCCACACCATCTTTTCTAACAACATACGTTCGCAGATTCCTGAGGAAGAAGTGCCACGCATCAGCTGTCTCACCTTCCACCAAGGCAAAGGCGATAGGCACAATGTTCTGGTTCCCATCTTGTGCAACAGCGACTAGAAGTGTACCTTTGTATTTTCCGTATAGGTGTGTGCCGTCAACCTGAACCAGGGGTTTGCAATGCCTGAATGCCCTAATGCATGGATTGAAACTCCAAAATACACGATGAAGTATTTTTACACCTTGTGCCTCCTCGTTCCCGTTGTAGAGTGGTCGTGTTTCTATTTGGACAACTGAACCAGGAATCTTCTGCACCATGACCGAGAGCCACCACGGCAATGCTTGGTAAGATTCCTCCCAATCACCGAAAACGAGCGCAACTGACTTCTGCTTTGCCAACCAAGCCTTTCGATAACTGATGGTATAGTTGAACCTTGACTGGACTTCCGCAATTATAGATTTCACCTTGATGGACGGGTCCGACTCGACCAACGGCCTTATAGCCTCAGCAACTGTATCTGAGTCCAACTTGGAATGATCTTGTGAAATCGTTCCGATGGTGCACGTGTGCCTACCGTTGTATCTGCGTATCTCCCAACAACCTTTTCTCCGTATCAAGCTGGCTCGGATAAGCCAGTCACATCCACGCCCGTACATCTTGCATTTTGCATAGAACGTCTGTGGCTCAGACTCAAACACATCATAGTCAACTCCTCTAGATATAGTGAAACTTCTAATTGCTGCAACGACCGACTTTCTAGAGCTGTATTCCATTCCAATTCGGAACTCTCCGTCCTCAGGATCAGCAATACCTACAGAAAGCCGAAATCATCGTTTATTGCACACTCCAAGGTATAAAGTAACAAAAACTTCGTATTTAGTCAACACGTACCTCTGTTTGCATATTCCGGAAACTCGGGGGCATGCATGGCGTCGAGATCCAACTCACACATAAAAGGTGGAACGCCCATCGGTTGACTGCTCGAGGGACGAACCACTACATTCTCCACTGCTGCCTCAACTCCCACATCACCATCCTCATCTTCATCGCCGGCTTCATAAGTGGCTTCGAAGTCCTCTTCGCTGTCACTATTCATACCTTCGTACACTGCAGCTATATCATCATTTACATCTATATCATTTTGGACCGCTACTGCCTCTTCAGCTTCAAACTCAACGTACAACTCAATCTGTGGGTGTCTCATATAAGTCTGCCGGTGAATTTCAAACATATTCTGCATACTCGCCTCATCCGTGATCGGAATGGTATCAAACTGTATTAGGCCACCAAAAACCAAATCCTGATTTCGGTACAGAATTCTGCCCACTCTCATTAACGTACCATTCTCCATGCTCTGACATAGCCCGTTCTGCAGCTCTATTAACGTCATCGTGCATGGAACCACAAACGAAAACGAATTTTGTGACACAAACCTCACTCCCTCATGAGTATTACGTATTATCTCACCATTACGATACACCACCAAATTTGCGGTGTCCTCCATTACACCAACTACAACATCAAAGAATCCTCACAACACACTCAAATCTCACTCACTCAGTATGGAAAAACACTATCGAGCTCTACCTTATATAGAGCGGTGAACTTACCACGCCCCCCACGTGGTTCACACTTGGACCAATCACCTTCCACCACGTCAGCACGCCCCCCACGTGGTGCAGCAAACGGGCCAACCAGATTTTGCCACGTCAGCACACCCCCTGCGTGCTGACTCAGCACGCCCCCTGCGTGCTGCCTAGGTGGCTCAACCACAGCTTGCCACCTAGCTTCCACGCCCCCCACGTGATGTATGCACCACGCCCCCTGCGTGCTGTGCTTTTCATCTGACACGCCCATCTCTGTGTAATACACACAATTGCTCCATATTTTCCCAAATCACCAACATGTTTTCCATATTAAAATTAATGAGCCGTCAGATTTGAGTTTTTTTTTTATTTTAATTTGTTTTCAATATACAATTCTGACTCTCAGATTTGTAACCCTATAAAATTTGATCCTCAGATTTCTCTACTCTCTTAAATCTGAGAGTCCGATTTATTACTCAAAATTAAAAAAAAATTTTAATTCATATTAAAAAAAAAATACACCAATAATTCATAATGATGAATTACACACAATTTTTTTTCATATAAAAAAAAATTAGCCACGTTATCTTTCAAGAAAAATACACTAGAGTCCCATTGTTGAGTCTTTACTCTAAATATTTCTTTCTTTCGTGAATATAACATCGAAGCTTGATCTTTGTATGCCAGATGAAAGAAAATTAATATTATTATATCAGAACCAAACTTATGCATGGCACCACAGCATCACTGCTCAGTGCTCACATGTTTAAAGTAAACCTCTTTTTTTCGTTACCTAATTTCTAAATAAATAAAATAAAATAATAACATTCAAACACATACAAGCCATTTAATGGTTGGAAAATACTCACGTGATCATATTTTTATATAAAAATAATAAATTCTTAGATGATTAATTAAATATATAATCAAATATATCAACTCATTTAATGGTCCACAATGTTATCTTTATGTGAAGATGTTATCATAAAAATATCCACTTTAATATTTTTTTTGTTCATAAATTAAAATAAAATATTTCTACACTACTGATCTTGCCATCATCAGACAATGAAGGTGTTGCCAAAAATTTTCAAAAACTCAAAAATGAAACTCTAGCAAGAGAGATATAAGTATCCAAGATCGTCGATTAAGAAAATATTAACTAATAACTAAATACATGTAAAAAACTCTTCTAATAGTATAGTATAAGAAGCTAGAATCCTGCTTCAATTGTTGTTGATGATGAATCATATCTTGGTCTTACAAACTTGGTTCTTAATCTTGAAATCAGGAACACCAATTATAAACTGGCAACTGGACTTAGCAACAATATGCTTCTTGATAAACCCAAGAAAAGTAACTCTACCAGGAATCTGAGTTAAGGTCTTCATGGTAATTTCACCTCCCATCAAGTCCCCAAGAAAACCCGTGATGTTACTTGCAACTTTATCAGCCTCTAACGTGAGTGTACACGGAAGAATTTCGGATCCCATTGAAGGAATCAAACCAGAGAAGATTTCAGTTTCTCCAACCTCGATTCCTTTGTAGAGAAGAATGCTCTTACCCTCACCGTGCTTGAAGCTAGCGTGGTTCTTGTTTTCGACGCGAATCTTGAGGTCAAGAGTGATGTTGAGTTGGATGTTAATGGCGGGGAATGTGAGTTTTGGTGAGATTCCTTGCAAAGTTGCAGATACAATCTCTGTTTTTGGATCTTTGGTCTTCAACAACGTGAGGGCGAGGATGACGAATATGATAGCCAACAGAATGAAGAAGGAGATGATGACTACCATGGCGATGGCGCAGTTTCTTCTCTTTTTCATCTTTTTCTGTGAAACCACCGCAACTTGTTGATGGTCTTCGTCGTGGTTGTGGTTGCTCCCCGTGATGGCCTTGTGTTTTGACGATAATTCTAACTGAGACATTGTTAAGTTTGTGATGAAAATGGAAGCTTTGGAAGGTTTGGGGTTTAGAGCAATAATAACGGAAGTGGCAACTATATCGGTAATAATGTGTGATATCTCAACTCTATCAAGGGTAGTTGTTTGGTGCCAGGGATTAAATGCTTTATTTTATTTATTTATTTATTTTTCAAAGATAGAGACACTCGAATATCTCTAAATGAGTACAAAAATTATGCAGTTTTAGTTATAGTTCATTGGTAGCTAGACAATTTTAAACAATTATAAATATTAAATTATTTTTAATAAATAAAATTTATTAATTTACGTGTATAAATTCTAAAAATATAAGTACATGTTATGTTGATTTATTTTGTAAATTTTAATGAAAATAAATGTGTATGTAAATTGATGTAAATATAGGTGTTTGTAAATTATTGTTGGTTAAATATTGATCTAAAATGATAATATTTTCTGATTATATAGTATTATTAATTTTATATCAAGATGAAAGTCAATTTGTATATAATATTCAATTTATTAATTTGTTTAAATAAATGTTAGGAATTTAAATTTTGTCTTATACATATAATAATTTATTGGTATTAACAGATTTTTAAATAGAATTTCAATTCAGAACGAATTAATTTTTAATCGGCTGAGTTGAGAGATACAGGAGAAAATCGATATTTTTTCTATATGAAGATAATAATTAAAAATTGTTAAATAATTTAATATATTTGACTAAATTATTTATAATATGTGTTTATATTTTAATTAAAAAAATAGTAATCAGATCGTGTTTTTTATAATGTCACTCTAATTATTTTTTATATTATGTATTTACATAAATTTATATAAAAAAAAATGGTATTAATATTTATTTTCTTTAATTTTTATATTTATATAAAGTCATCTTTCTAGGAGTAGTAACGTAATTAATAACGAGACTCCTATCAATTCTCTAATAACTCAATGCGCGGCAAGAAAGCCATACCATGTATCCAACTGCCAATCAAATTTTTGTTCAATAAGTGCATGAACTTGACATGCCAGATGAATTATTAAATTTAAAAGAGAAATAATTCGATAAAGATATTTAAAACGTCTTTTTTTAAAAATATTTGTTATTAACTAAAATTTAATACATATAATTGATTAAATTATATTATTTTTATCAAAATTAGATCAGACAAATTAATTTGATCAAAAAATCGATAAACTAAATTTTAAATCATTTTAAATTAATATTTTTTATAAAAAATGACTACAATAATCGTATTATAAAAAATGATTAAAATATTTTTATTATATAATTTTTTAATTTTAAAAATTTTAAATTCTAACCCTATAACACACAAAGAAAAGAAAAGAATTAGAATTTAAGGTTCTTAATATATATATATAAGAATATTTTATTTATTTTTTATAATAGAAATATTATAATTATTTTTTATAAAAAAATTAATTTAAATCGGTTTAAAATATAATTTATTAATTTTTCGACCAAATTAATTTATCTGATCTAATTTTAATAAAATAATATAATTTAATTAATTATATATATTAAATTTTAATTATTTAAAAATATCTTTAAAAAAAAATGTTTTAACTGTCTTTATCTAAATGCTCCTTTTAAAGAAATACAAACATTTATACTTATTTGCTTACTCATAAGATCACACTCCATTCCTTTTATTCTATATATCTGTACAGTTGTTACTCTTGCGCTATACCGTCACAAATCACAATAGAAATTCTTTGAACTATTATTTTATTTAATATTTGATCGGTTGCTCGAGTAGAATATGGATCGAGTGAGGCTGAGACAGTGGTAGAGTCACATGAGAAGGGAGAGGGGCAATAATCTTCTAAAATTAATAATTTATATGTATAAGTCTCTAATTTTTTAGTTTAACCTCTTTTTAATTTTTAATTTTTTTCTCTTTTTAACTTATATTTTTTATATTGGTCCCTTCCAAAAAAATTTTTTGCTCAATCCTTGAGTTGAGGCAAGTGCAACCGGATAAGGTAGAATTGGGGTTTGAGCGTGAGCTTGACGGACGAAAACGCTGAGTCGTTGGTGTGTCAGCGGGTAAGGCCTCCTGCAAGAACACTCCAATACTAAAATTAGTATTCGTACGAAATGACAGCTAATTAGGGTGAGAAAGATGACGTATCTTTAGAGAGGGGTAAGTTCCTCCCCATTTATACTCTGTACCCGGATGGACTCTCTGTAATTAGGTCCACCTGTATGGAAGCTTCTGCTAGCTGTCCATATTTTCTCTACGGAACGGGAGGTGATGCGCGGGTCGCCTCTTAGTTCGGGTCCATCGACCCAGTGGATCGGTAACTTGTGACCGGATCCGAGGTTCTTAATGGGTTGGGCTGGAACAATATTTAATTTGTAATCTTCGTTTTAAAATATAAAAAATATATTATTCAATGATTCCATTACTAATACATGCTAGAAAAAATATTTTTAGTAATTATTTATTTTATTTTTAGTGACAATAAAAATAATCGCTAATGTTTTTATCAGTAATTAAATATTAGTCGTCTTATATTTCGTCATTAAATAATTTTAGCTCTAAAAAGACAAAAAAAGAACTTACTTTATTTAACATTTATTAATTGTTATAATAATTAATAAATATTAAATAAGATAAATTTTAATTATTTTTAATTAATTTATTTTAATTACCAAATATTTTTTATTATATGATTATCAATAAAGATTTTTTAATAATTACTAAAAATATATAATTATCATTATAACATATACCATAACGATAAATATATAATTATCGCAAAAATATGAATTAAATATGACATATAATAATTAACTATTATGTCATCGCTACTAAATATTTGTAGTTAAAAGTAATTTTTGTTGTAGCCGAAGAAAAAGAAAATAGTTAGGTAGAGACACTGCGGAATACAGTGATGTATCTCTTAATTAAGAGATTATATCATTCAATGGCACAGCAGTATATAGGTAAACTTAACAATCTCCCATCCTATATTAATGCTCCGAAAGTCAAAGATATACCCTAACGTATTGTTTCCTTTGAATTCTATCATCAACGCGTAGCAGTGTGTCCTCACTAAGTTGAACATCGCAACAGTGATAGACAACTACTAATATATAAAAGTCATTTCCCCACTACTATTGAATTTGTTGTTTTTGTAAGAGTTTTGTATTGTTTTATTAACATTTCTATAAAAAAATAAAATAAAATAAAGAGGCCTAAGATAAATAAGGGGAAAAGATGTGACTTTGTTACGTTGGTGCTTAACACAAAAACACTTGTTTATGTAATTTCTCTTTTTTTTTTATCTATATATATATATATATATATATATATATATATATATATAAATTGAACTAGTATCTTTTATTAATATTAGTCAATATTTTTTGCTAACATCTCATATTTATTTAGAATTTAAAATTTAAAAATTAATAAAAACAATCACTCATTCTTAAAATTAGTATTTTTAAGATCAAAGAGTCGGATGAAAAGAGAACTTTCGTTCTCAGTTTTTCTGTAATTGAATGTTCTGGAACCATACGAATCTTTAGTTAGAATGAAATTCTAATCCAGTACCTTTTAAAATTTTGAGAAGAGTTTTTTTTTGAAGAGCACAATATGATGAAAGTTATAAATTGTGTTTAGGAAAGAGGAGTTATTTAGGAATCACCATAAGTGTAGTAGCAATTGTATGATTAAAAAGAGAAATATCGACAGATATACAACAGTAATAAATTGAATTAAGTTTGGACGACTATTTACCAAAAACACAGGTCTCTACAAAGTTGTAAGACCATGTATGAGAACTGATATGTTTAAAATTTAGTTAATTTTATCTTTTTATACATTATTTATAAAAATAAATTTGTTATTATCAAGTGTTGTGTTGACTCAAAATAATAAATTTTGATATATAATATTGCTTAATTTAAAACATCAAATTTTTTTGTGGATCAACACCTCTTGCTCGAATATCACAAGAGTTGGCATCAACACCCTGACTTCGATGAACCCTTTATAAGAACATCATCATGGATCAAATTTGTCCGGAAAGCTATACAAAAGAGAATTAATAAAAAATAACTTTTAATTTGTCAAATATTGGAGGTTGACAAAGACCATGTCTCAAATTTTTGTTCCTCATATGGCCAAATTAATTTGTTAAAGAAAAAAATATATAAGAAGAATGTTATATATGTTGAATTTATGAGAATCATCGTTGAAGAAGAAGAATTGGTATAAAGTGAGAGCTGAAATTACATCAGAACCTAAAAGAGGGAGAGTGAGATTTTCTTTTATATAAAAAATTCTAAACTAAATTCCACAAAAAAAGGAATGAGACTCTGCTATTATTAGTTATACATATAAGCCTAGCGATCCTAACTAATTACACGTGACTTCTAACCTTTTGTGCAGGTTAAGTTTTTATAATAACATTCTCCCTTAAGTTGGCAATGTCAAAGGCATTGGCAACTTACGTATGTAGATTAATCTTGCATATTCTCCCTTATAGTTAGATTGTAGATGTTGAGCATCGCTAACTTACGATATCCTAGTTTGAATGGCCCTGGACTCAAGGCTTTAGTCATGATATCGGCATTTTGATCCTTGCTGGTGGAGATGGGAAGGAGTTTGATGAGGCCTGAGGATGTCTTCTCGCGTGTTACGTGACAGTCTATTTCGATGTGTTTGGTGCGCTCATGAAACACGGGGTTGGCAGCTATATGGCAGGCAGACTGACTATCACAATATAAAGGAACAAGTTTGGTTAGAGGCAGATGAAGATCGTTGAGAAGATAGACTATCCACTGAGCTTCACAAGTTGCAAGAGCTAGGGCCCTATACTCAGCTTCTGAAGAGGATCTGGCCACTATTGATTGCTTTTTGCTTTTCCAAGAAATGAGAGAGGTGCCAAGATAGAAGCAATGCCCGGAAACAGACCTGCGAGTGTTAGGACATGCTGCCCAGTCTGCATCCGAATAGCCAAAGAGTTGCAGGTCGGAGGAAGTAGAAAAAAAAAGACCTGCTGCTGAGGCTTGTTTGAGTTATTTGGGGACCCGAATGGCTGCGTTATAGTGAGAACTGGTGGGACAATCAAGACAGTGACTGAGCTTTCCAACCGCAAAGGAAATATCGAGTCTCATAGTAGTGAGATATACAAGGCTCCCAATAAGACTGCAATAGGCAGCTACATCTGTGAAGAGAGGAGCTGAGTCTTTAGCTAGCTTCATATCGTACTCCATGGGGTTGAGGCAGGTTTACAGTCCAACATTTCATAGTCATTCAACAAGTCTAACACATATTTTCGCTGATGAACAGCAATACCTAAACTGCTTCGTGCAATTTTAAGGGCAAGAAAAAATTTTAGATCACCAATGTCTTTGATCTTCAAGGCATCATGTAATTGTTGTTTGGTGGCTGAAATGGTATTTAAATCATTACCCGTGATGATCGAATTATTGACGTATACTAATACAGTAGTAAATTTTTTATCAACTAATTTGGTGAATAGAGAGTAGTCATGCTTGGATTGGCAATAGCCAAAATTGGGAAGCATCAAAGTAAGTTTTATATTCCATTGGCGGCTGGCCTGTTTGAGGTTATAAAGGAATTTTGTTAACTTGCACACTGAATCGGGTTGTGAAACTGTGAGATCAGGAGGGATGGTCATGTAAACTTTCTCATGAAGGTCCACATGGAGAAAAGCAGTGTTGACGTCCAACTGCTTTAAATGCTAGTGTTTAACAGCTGCAAGAGCAAGAAGGATGCGCAATGCTGTCATCTTAGCCACGGGACTATAGGTGTCAAAAAGATCAAATCCCTGCCTCTGATTATACCCTTTTGCCACAAGACATACTTTGTGCCTCTCAATTGTCCCGTCTAGCTTGAGCTTCAACTTGAAGACCCGTTTGCAACCTATAGCTTTCTTGCCCTTAGGTAATGTAGTGACAATCCATGTCTTGTTTACCTCAAGAGCACTTAGTTCAGCTGAGACAGCTCTTTCCAACAAGGGTTAGCCACAGCTTCCTCATAACGTGTAGGTTCGACACTTGATGCAATTTTGACTGATAATGTGTGGTGTGTGAGAGATAGATTGTGATATGTCATGAAATTAGAAATCGGATACTTGGATGAGGAGGAAGCTGATTCAACAGAGGTCTGCATGCAGTGATAATTTTCTAAATATGCGGGTCTCCTTTCCCTTGTAGATCTTCCAAGTGGTGTTGGTGAAGTGTGTGGGAGAGGTGTGTGTGGCTGTGAAAATTGAGTGAGGGGCAGATGCTGTTGAGGGGCTATTTGGGAGTAGTCAAAAACATCGTGAAAACTAGAAAATTGAGTGCTTGCATGTGGTTGAGTGTGAGTGGGTGAATGTGACAATTTTGGACAGTGATTATTAGTTTTAAAAGAAAAACTGTGCTCATAAAAGATAATGTCCTTTGAGACATGAAGTTTGTTGGTGTGGAGATCTAAAACTAAAAATCTTTTAGTGCCCTCTTTAAATCCAAGGAACACTCCTTTCTTAGCTCGTACATCAAGTTTCTTTTGATTTGCTGATAATGTAGATATGAAGAATAAACATCCAAAGACTTTAAATAATGTTAAATTAGCTTGCTTGTTATATAGAATTTATGAGAATCATCGTTGAAGAAAAAAAATTGGTATAAAGTGAGAGCTGAGATTACATCAAAACCTAAAAGAGAGAGAATGAAGTTTTCTTTTATACCAGAATCTCTAAACTGAATTCCACAAAAAATAAAAAAGAATGAAACTCTGCTATTAGTTATACATATAAGCCTAGCAATCCTAATTAATTACACGTGACTTCTAACCTTGTGTGCATGTTAAGTTTCTATGATAACAATATGCAATACTATATATATATATATATATATATATATATATGAATGATTTATAAAAAGTGTCTTTTATAATGTCTATAATTTTATGTAAAATTGATAGTTAAAAATTATTAAATAATAATTTAATTTAATTTATTAAATTATTTATTAATTTTCAAATATCAACTTCACGTGAAGATAGAAATTCTACATGAATTTTTGCAATAACTTATTTAATTGACACAAATACTCTTTGTACAAAGGATGAATGCCACGTTTTAACTTTTGATCACATTTTAAACAAATTTGACATAAATACTTTAAGTACCAGAAAATTCTCCTTTATAAAAAAGTGATGGAAGATGAAAAAAATTGTCTTTTAGCACAAAGAAAAATATAAACATAGTATATATGAAAGAGTGAGGAAAATATAATCTTTGAATATATAGCCCGGAAATGTTGATTTACAGAAAATTAGAAAAACATCATATATTGGCGGTGGATTTGCATCTTTGGCTGGCGAGTCTTTTCTGGAGAATATCGATGAGAATATCACAATAAGTTTGAACATGAACGTTGACCTTGATGATGCCCAAGATCTCAACTTGACCAGGAATATCCAACACAACCGTGAGTGGCAATTGGTTCTTTGTGACATCGTTGAATATCATAGGATGAGACAACAAAGCTGCTGTCATGACAGTTAGGGTTACGTTGAATTTCTTTGTCTCTTTTGGTGCTATCTCTTGAGATGGAATAGGTGCTTCTCCAACCTTAACACCTCTATAGTTGAGAGTGGCACTTGTGTCTGAAATCTTGAATCCAATCTTGTTAGGGTTTTGTACGGTGACGTCAGCGGTCAACGTCACGTTGAAGTCAAACTTTATTTGGAATACGTTGAAGGCAAACTTCATGTTGTCCAAGTTGATGTTGTCCACGTGGATTTTGGGCTCTTGTGGTTTGTACACTGTGAATCCTAGGACAACTAATGTCCCTGCTATTGCTATGAAAATTGAAAGTATGACTAGGGATACTACACACCCTTTTCCCATGGCTTTGGTTTTTTTTTTTTTTTTTTTTGGGTCTCTCCTTGATATGTATGAATCTACACACAAAAGAATGCATGCCAACTCTTAGTGCATTTTATGTGCTAGTGTAAATTAAAGATATTTTAGACTCATTATAACACACACTAAAATTAGCTATCAAAATAAATTATTAAAATAAAATATATATTATATTAGAATACTAAATTCAATTAAAAATAAATTAAATTATATATATTTATATATAATAATTAATTTAATTTTAATAATTAATTTTAATATATATCTAATATAGTTATATAAATAATTAAACATATTAGATATACATAAAAAATTAACTATCAAATTAGTTATTTATGTAAAATATATATTAAAATATAAATTTTAAAACGAGTTAAATAACATATATATTATATTCATATACAAATACATAATTAATTTAGTAATTGAATTTTAGTGTACATACAATATTTTTTATTGCAAATTATGTATTTTTATCTCAGAAAATATTTTTTTACATTATTAAATAAATAATCATCTAAATATATATATGGATATAATTAGATAATATATAAAATATTTTATACTATCAACATATTAAAATTAAATTCTTGATATTTAATTTGTATCTATAGTTTATAAACCAAATAGACTTAATTATCAATTAATTATACTGCGTGTATGTATAAAAAAATTAGTACTAAATTAATTATTTATATAAAATACATATTAAAATATAAAATATAGATTAAAAATATATCAAACAATATATATATATATATATGAAAATATAGAATAATCAATTTAGTAGTTAATTTTTTTTAAAACATAATTGACTATCTATAAAAAAACATATGAAGAACTTATAGTAGATATTATTATATTTGTGTATTTTTTTTTCTCCTTGTATATTTTAGTCTATTTTATGAGTGTAAGTAAATTCTCAAACCGGAAATAATGTTAAGTAGGTGAATTAAATAAATGAAGTATCATATTGACACACCGTTGTTTTTTTCCACTCAGCTGTGTACTTCAAAGTAATAAAATTATTATATATAAGATAACATTAGTGTGATTCATCACTAGTATAGCGATGTATGACTGTATGTTTACCCTTTTAGATTTTATTCATTAAATAACTTATATGAGGACAAAGGAACTAGTATATGCGTGTGTTCAGGAAATTAAACACAAAAGAAAAATAGGGTGAAATCCAAAAAACTTGAGAAAAGCAACAAAGAAATTAAATTATATTGCTTTCAAACAAGAAAAGAAAAAAATAATTAATAACTTAGCTTGTTTCATTGATGTGTATATTATATGAATTGACATGGATCAATATAATACATAATTACATACAAGCTAACATTAGGATTTGTCAAAGTTTCTGAAGATGAAATATACCTAACCCTATGATCATAGTTTCTAATTTCATATACACATAAATGTATATTACACTTTTTCATTATGAAGCATGCAAATCATAAGCTGAAATAATGAAAAGGAGATATATATTAAATTCAACATATATTACGTATTAATATTCCAATTGCATTATAACGTGCATGATATATGCATGCAACTAATTAAATCCCTTGTTCAAATTCGAAGTTATGATACTGATAATTTATAAGAAGAAAACACAAAATTGAATACATTATTATTGCCAAAGAACGAAAAATGCAGTTATTCATTCATTATTAAAAAGATAATTATCCATATAAAAGAAATCGTAACATATAATGGTAATTTACCTGCGAATCCAAAGTCGCTAGCTGAAACTTTTCTTCCCCAAAAGATGGAAGAATAAAATCATTCAAAATGCAGGTTTTATCATAGAAATTGAAATTGAAATCGTTGCAAAAGGAATTTCGACAAACCCTAAACCTTCAAGGATTCGGTTTACGGTTTGCCAAAACGTTACAACTTCGTCTATTGTTGGTTATTTAAATAACAAGTTAATGTTTAAACCTATAAAAGTCTCCATTAGGTACCCTATGTTCGCTGGAAACGATCACGAGAATAATGTAAATATATCCTATAAACTATTTTTAAAATGGAGGGAAATTAAAGATAAGCAAACTTTTTGTGTAATTATTTTTTTCAATTCTAGAGTAAAATTAAATTGTAATCCTTTGACATATGCCTCTGGTTTTTTCCAACTCACGCCAAACATAAAGATTTTAATTTTTATTTAATTTGTAAATACTTTTAGTTTTGTTTGTTTGCTATTTCTGAATAATAATAATAATAATAATAATAATAATAATAATAATAATAATAATAAAAAATAATTATTATTATTATCTCTTCTATCTACTGATTAGATAAATGACTATTGAAATAAAATAATCCTTTAATTTTCTTTTCAATTATTCCCTTTGATTTGAAAAAAAAAACAAATTGAAAAAAAAGATAACCCTTTTTTTATGCTCTGTATTTTTCTAAATTTTGATTGCAAAAGATTTGCTTTTTTGTTTATATATTATACCTATTTAAATTTAATTCTCAATTAAAAATTGATGACGTAAATTAAAGATATGGATATGATATGGTATGGTGATATATGTTTAGTATTTGTTTTCTAAGATGCAAAATTGAGAAAGATATAGTTACATAAATATACCTAATATATATATATATATATTTGTCCTTCCAAAATGATGACACAAATATATATTTTTTTAAATTGAGATGCAAATTAGACTATACTTTTAAACAAGTTTATCAATAATATTTTTTCAAAATACCAAACCTATTATAAACAATTTAGCATCTTCCTTCTCTTCTTCTTCCATCGCTGTTAGTACTTCTAACCCCAATTTCTTGCCCCAACCTCTTTTTTCCATAAATTTAGCTTGTTACACCATCTATCACTCCCACCATTAATGATGTCAGAACGTCATTTGGATTTATCAATTTTGATAAAATTAACAATCTCATTATAAAGACAAAATTTATATTCACTAATTTTGAGTAATACTACTATAATAAAAATAGTCATAAATTCATTTTAATTGGTCAAACTAAAGATATAAATTAGATTTCTTACTTCTAAAAGAGTCTAAAATAAAATAAGCACAGAGTTTATATTATATTCAACTCAACTTCACTTCGTAAACAAAAAATTGTATATACATATCTATAGTAGTTAGAAAAAAAATTTTTATGGCTTTAAACAATGTGAGACTAATACATAACACAAAGTTCATTATCTTAAACAATATAAAATTACTAGTACTCCATTATTACTACAATTAACTAATAATATATTTAACCTAGCTAATAATTCTACTTGTTCCAATGTCAATTAATTTGTCCAATTTTTACCACCGACGTAATACTCTTCTCATTGATATCCTTAGATTTCCAATAAAGACATCTCTCTCCCTCTCTCTGTATGTATATGTTTATCTCTCTATATCTATCCCTAGATTTTAAATCGCGAACCCTCTTCGTCCTCATTCAAGATTCACTCTTTCTCTCACTCAACCACCGTTTCCTCTCCTCTCCCCAACACCACCATCTGTCCTTGCCGACACCACCACTATCATCACAGCCCTTTCTCCGTTGCTGTCAACCCACCCACCGCCGACACCACTCCCTTCTTTTTCTTCTCCCTCTTCTCTCCTTGCCACTTCACCATTCACCTTCTGCCTTCTCGAAACTGCCACGCCGCACCACAGACCCACCACCGTTACTGCTCAACTTCGCCTCTCTCCATCCTCACGTCTCTACTTGACTTTGCTTCCTGCTCGCGTGTCGCTGTGCCTCTCTCTGCCTCTCCTCTGCCTCTGCAACAACATGTATCGATTTTAATTGTTTCTCAAGTTATTCTAATATTTTATATGCTATATTAATTTTAAGTAGTTGATTCATTGATGTTATTGCTGTTAATTTTATTGTTGATTAGTTTATGATGCTGATTAGAATATGGCAGTGGTTGAAATATTGAATTGGTTTATGAATTTGTTTTTGAATATGAATATGCAGTGGTTTTGTTGGTTATGAATATGTTGAGATTTTGTTGATTATTGAGTTGATTTTATATGAATTCATAATGTAAAAAAATTGAATGTATTCCAATTATCCAATGAAATATTTCTTATTTTGAAAATATGATATTTTAGGAAGAAATATTATTTTGAATATTTATGTTATCTACATTATTAAATTTCTTGTAGATTGTTTCCTTATTTTTAACTTGCAAATATTTTAAAATTATCTTAGGCATACTAATTGAGTTGAATTTGAACTTAAAAAGTGTTTTAATTATTGAATTGAATTGCTGAATATTGTTGCTGGAGTTGTTTGAAATTATCTGAATTATGTTGATTCACAGTGTTCCGGCTGGTTTTGCTTTTTGCAGACATGATGATGGGTAGAGGTGTTGTGGATCAGGCTGCTAGTCATGGTCACAGTCGTGGTTGTGGTAGAGGGAGGGCTTCTTTCAATTCCCTCAGGAATTCTGGATCCTCTCGCTCTACTCTGACTACCCCGGTAACGCCACAGGTTGCGGGTTTAACGGACCAGCCGTTCATCATGGCCTCTAACCCCAACTATGTTCCTCTGTCCACAGTAACAATGCTACCTCCAACTGCTCAGCAGTTCGCTGTCACGGCAATGCTGCCTCCAACAACGGAAGCTACGACCCCGGAGTCCTCTCACAAAAGTGAGGCAGCTGATTTCCCTTCACACCCTCCCATCGTACGGTTGATGATTTGGCCTGATGGTAGCACAGAGTAAGTATCACTTTAAATCTTCTATATTTCCTAATTATTGAATTGTTAAAAGTGTCTGATTATTGATGATTTTTGTTTAGTGAATTTAGGGTTGTAGGTTTGAATGACTGAAAGTGTTTTATGATTTTTGATTATTGAATTGTTGAAAATGTCTTATTATTGATGGTTCTAGTTTAGTGGATTTAGGGTTGTAAGTTTGAATGGGTGAAAGTATTTCATGTTTCTTGATTATTGAATTGTTGAAAGTATCTGATTATTGATTCTGGTTTAGTGGATTTAAGGTTGTAGATTTGAATGGCTGAAAGTATTTCATGTTTCCTGATTATTGAATTGTTGAAAGTGTTTGTTGTTCATTGATTGTTGACACTTGGTGCTGTTTAAGTTAATTGTTGATGGAAAGAGTTTGTGGCGCATTCTAGTTATAGATGAAACTCTACCAAAATTTCTATAAAAATCTCTATATATTATGATTATTTACTTCTGAAGTTCTAACTTATATTGCCATATTGGTTTGTTTGTAGATTATTGATAGGTTTACACCAAACAATAACGTATGTACTCAGGAGATGACCAACGTCATCAAGCTAATGTACGACCATCCCTGGCCCAGCTACAAAAAGATCCCCGCTGAGCCAGAGAGCGATGGTTTCATAAATGGGCGGTAATTAAATTTATTTTTTATAGTTTCAAATCTTTTTAGCAAGTTTATATATCTTCTATTTTGATTAGCTAATTTTAAAGTTTCTTTGTGCAGCTGTACTTTATATGGAACGCCTCTCACGATGCTATAATTAGAAAGATCTACGGCCACCGAATGGATCAGCGGCTGCAGCAGATGCTGGAGGATGTTCGTGAGGAACGGGACAAGAACCGCGTATACAGACCGGGGTCGTTCTTGGCCAGCAGCCTCCGTACCTCCATGTTGTGGCCATCGTCTGCCTTTGTCACTAGTTGCGCTGTCGAGCTCGAGGAAGGCGTGGATTTGAGGCTGCAGGTGCAGGAGCTCATCTACAACCTTCACCAACAGACTCAGAAACTGAAAGATTGTCGGGAGAGGTATTAGGAGATCCTCACACGCGTGACAGACACCGATGACCTCAGGCTAGAAAGGAGGGAGCAGTTAGAGCAACTTCAGCGAATGGAGGATCAGATGAAAGTGTACAAGGCTCAGATGCACGTCGCTGACATCAACGACGAGGACTACCTAGATCTTTAGTTATTAGTGCTTCATTTTATTGTTTCATTGTATTTATTTGATGTACTTGACTTTTAATTTATTTGAATATTTTATTATTTATAAATTAACCATTAATGATGTGAAAAATAAATTTAAATAAGAATTAAATTTGACCATTTGTTTTACAATTTTTTTTAAAAATTGACATTACTGTCGGATTTATCGAGGGAATAATCCGATGGTAATAGTGCAAGAAACAACATATTATGGCAGCAACGTTATCATAAAAAAATTCGCCGATAATTAAATGGTTTTTTGAATAGGTAATTCATCGCAGAATCTGCAGTAATTACTGGTGGATAAAAAAATTCCAACGATAAATATTTACTGGTGAAGTTTATACCGCCCAATTTCTTCCAACGCTAAATTTGACAATAGCTTAATTATCGTTGAATTTTATTCATTTTGCCAACAATATATCTGACAGTAATTAATATTTTTTGTAGTATATTTGTGTTCTATCTCTAGTGATAAGAACTCGAGTGGTATATTTGGTGCTAGTGCAATAGCACGCATGAAGAAAGTTGCTCGTTGCTTACTATTATTGTTTGAAGAAGATCTTAATTCTTAACGTCATTGATGATACTTGTTTTTTACTCATCTTATTTATCTGATGTGCAAATATGTTTTATCTTTTGGCTTTTTTTTATTTGTCTTTTTTTATATGTTTCATTTTTTTCAAGTATATATATTTTTTTGAACCAAAGGAAGCTCAACACAGTAAAGTGGAGCAAACGAACCAAACAACAAGTACTACATAGAAATACATAAAATACCTGTCATTTCCAGCATTGTTATCAACAACCAAAAGGATCACTACCTGTCCATTCTTTGTAGCTCAGAAACGTCCTCCTTTCTACGAATGCAACACCTGCTTCCTTATTATTGAAAATCCTAGTATTACGTTCCACCCAAATGTTCCGAATCACTGCAAAGAACCCAGTGAGCCACTTCTTCTGCTCTTGTTTTTGCTTATGCCTGCCAGTCCAACTCTCAAATAGTTCCCTTATGGTTCCAGGAATAGCCCAATCTTCACCAAAGGACCTCAACCAACTGCACCACACCTGCCATGTTAGTTCACATAGAAGAAATAAATGCTGTACCAATTCTATCTCCTTCTTACAAAGTACATAGATATTATCACTATGAATAATAACGCCTAGCCTAATCAACCTCTCTTTGGTATTAACTCTACCCACAAGCACAAACCATCCAAAAAGCTCAATTCTCGGAGGTACCACTCCTCTCCAAATTGAACTTGTGAAAATGTAGCTCGTTATTTCATCTGTCAGAGTCTCCGATTATAGGACCTGCATAACAAATTTGGTTGAAAATACCCCTTTACTATCAAACTTCCACACCATATTATCCTCTTTACCATCTGACAACTTCACCGGCCTTAGCCTCTCATGAAACTGGTGGACAAGTTCCAGCTCCCATTGGAACAACTCTCTTCTCCACTGGAAATTCTATATCCACTCGAGCCCATCCCAAAATCCACAATCCGCTATCATAGATTCTTGTTGGGTTGAAATAGAAAAGAGTCTTGGAAAAGCCACTTTCAAAGGAAGACCTTGCAACCAATTATCTTCCCAAAACAGGATGCTCCTTCCATTCCCTACCTCCATCGCCGAGCCAGTAAGCATTTTGTTTTTTATCCTCTGCTCTTTTATATTTAATTGACAGATGTCTTTCTAGGGCCATCCTTTAACCGGTAGCTGCTGATTTACTAGCATTACAACAAGGTTCAAGTTGTTATACGAGCAATCAATCTTCTTCCACAAGGGGCAATCCTCTTTTGAAAACCGCCACCACCACTTGAACAAGAGCGATGTGTTTCGAAGCATGGCATCCCCAACCCTCAAGCCCCCAGCCTTTTTTGGTGCCTGAACCATCTCCCACTTAACTAAAGGGATACCATCATTACCATCTACCTTACACCACATAGATCTCCTTTGCAACGCAATCAGCTTATCCGCAACCGCCTTTGGCATCTTGTACAAACTTAGGTAATATATCGGTAGGCTATTCAATACTAATTTGATGAGAACAAGCTTGCCTGCTTTGTTTAGAACCTTCACTTTCCACAGGCTGAGTTTCTCTTCCACCTTATCTATTATTGGTTTCCAAGTCTTCACCAGACGAGGATTCGCACCCAAGGAAATCTTGAGGTACCTAACTGGTAATACCGCTTGCCTGCACCCCAGCAGACCACACGCATGATCTACCCATTCCTGTTCACAATTCACCGATATCAGATTTGACTTATCAAAATTGATGCTCATCCCTGACATCAACTCAAAACACTGCAACAGTCTCTCATAATTCACAACTGTCTCTGTTACCGGGGGACAAACAATATCATATTATTTACAAATTGTAAGTGCGACGATTCAATATGCTCTCCTCCATCCAGTAGCGCATCAATGCGCCCGTTCCTGACAGCTTCTCCCAACATCCGATGCAACACATCGACTACTAGCACAAACAGAAATTGAGAAAGAGGATCCCCTTGTCTGAGGCCTCTCTCCATGTTAAATGGTTTGGATGGTGACCCATTAACCAGAACAGACATAGTGGCCGTACTGACACACTCCTCACCCAATTTCTCCAACGCTGTCCAAATTCCATTTTCTATAACACTATATCCACAAAACTCCATCTGACTCTATCATAAGTTTTATGAAAATCCAGCTTAATGATGGCCGCTTTCTTTCTCTGCGCCTTGAGCCAATGGACCGTTTCACAGGCAATGAGAGCACCATCAAGAATTTTTCTGCCTTTCACAAATACAGTCTGAGTCTCTCCCACCAAGCTCGGCATAACTGATCTCATTCTTCTCACCAGCACCTTCAAAATCACCTTATACACACACCCTACCAAACTAATCGGCCGAAAATCCTTGATCTCCTTAGCACCCACAAATTTTAGGGCCAGCATCACCCATGTTATATTCACATCTGATGGTAATTTTTTCCTTTGGAAGAATTCCATCACCGCTGCAGTGAACTCCTGACCAATCTCTTCCTAACATTTCTTGATGAAATTCATATTGTATCCATCACTACTTGGGGCCTTAGAAGATTCACAATCTCATACTGCCTCCCTGATTTCCTCTGTAGATGATAAAATCTCCAAGGCTTCTACCTCAGCTCTATCAATTTGCTTCAACAACCCATCCCGAACACTGATCCTCGAAGCATACTCCTGACAATACAACTCTTTGTAGAATCCCCTGATTGCATGCTTTATTCTTGCCTGATTCCTCACCAGCCATCCATGAATCATCAGAGCATCAATCCTGTTATTCCGCCTTCTAGCTGAGGCAATATTATGAAAGTACCGGGTATTCCTGTCCATGTCCCTAGCATGTTTGGACCGAGACAGCTGCTTCCAATGGATTTCCTTCCTAATGTACCACTTGTCACAAAAGCACACCAACGCCTTCCTTCTAGCCTCTGTTGTACCATCATAGATCCCATCACTAACTTGATCGTCCATCTCCTGATCTCATCCTCAAACGTCATCAGTCTGTTTTCCATATCACTAAAGTTATCCTTGTGCCATTGCCTCAAAGGTATCATCAAGGCCTTCAGTTTACTAAGGAACAGAGCACCTCCCAAGTTTCGCCATTCATTTTTTACTATTCTCAGAAAACCCTCATGGGTAAACCAGGAATCTAGACTCCTGAACGGTCGAGGGCCCCCTCTTACTCTTGTATCCTCCACAATCAACGAGCAGTGATCTGACAAGCCCCTTGGACCGCCTTTCAGCCTAATGTCAGGAAACTCCTCCACCCATTCGATATTAACCAATACCCTATCAATTCTGCTACAAGATTGACCCCTAAACCATGTGAACTTCCTATCAGTAAGGGGGAGATCCACCAACTGCATGTCTTGAACCCAACTCTTAAACTCTTCCGCTGAAACCGACAAATTCATCACCCTTTTGTGATCCTCTACTTACAAGATCTCATTGAAGTCCCCCAACAAACAGAAAGGAACCTGGCACAAGCCTACAATATAGCTTAACTTCTCCCACACCACCCACTTGTCCTCCCTTCCATGCGTCCCGTACACCAAACAATAAGCACACTGAAATTTATTCTTTGTTAACACTCCCTCAATGCACAACCACCTCTCTTCTTTATAACAATTACTTTTCTGAAACATCATATCATCCCACATCAACAAAAGCCCCCAGCCACCCCAACAGATTCCACAAACTCCCAACCTATAGTACTATTTCCCTAAATCCTGGCAACATTATATTTCGAAATAACATCCCTTTTTGTTTCAAGCAATCCTAACATGTTCAAATTATACTTTTTCTTCAACGTTTTTACCATGTTCAACTTTTTGTCTCCCTTCAACCCCCTAATATTCCAACAGCTCACAATCATTTAATCAAATTATTACTCACCTTATGTTTGTTCTTTGTACGACCCCTTCTTGCCTTTTCTTTTTGTTTTGATAGCTTTCGCATCTCCGCTATTTCTTCATTCTGGGCTTGCAATATACTCATGATATCCACTTTTTCATCATACAACACAGCGCCAGATTCTACTGCCAGAGCCCATGTAACTTCATTTTTCTTGACCTGTGCTTCCTTGGAAATCCTGTCGTCCTCTCCCTTGGTGGTCCTCCCTCTGCCTGTTTCAGATCCAGCCCCATCCACTAAGGTCCCCTAATCCTTAGCCAAACCTTAAACGTCTGCCTCTTCTCCTCAGTCTGCCCCCAAGGATGTCGCCTTCTCTCCCAACCGGTCCAGGTGCGGCAGTGCACTCTCTTTAGTAATATCGTCATCAAGAGCCTCTGCCCTGTCCGTCAGCACCTGCACCCTACCCTCATTGACTACGCGCATCCCCGCCCTCCTCACCATCCCGCAACCACCATCCACACCCCCACCCGTACCCTGTGCAGAACCTTGCAAATCAGCCGCGGCATCCCTGGAGACTGTCGACGACTGGCTCTGCGTACTCGGCCTGGCCCCTCCGACTTCACCCTTCGCACGTACAACGGTGGTCGCTGCATTTCGCACGTCACACCCAGACTCAGTAGGAGAAGCACGCGCAACCCGCCTACCCTCTGTCCGCTCCGCCTTCTCACAGGACAGGGCTCTAGCAACCCGATTTGCCACTTGCCAGCCCAACGCAGGCCCATCTCTCTCCCCCCACCCCAGCTGCACACCTTCAAAATCTCAGAACCCATTGTCCTTCTAATTTGGTTTTGGGTTTATTTGATCTAGGCCCAACTCACACCCCTTCAGGTAGCATCGGGTCTGGTATCCAAATGGCTGGCCCATAGGAGAAGGCCTACTTGTTATAACATTACCATCAAGATCCCTTTCTCCCCTAGTACTAAACCCCTGCGTAACCGTTCTGTCAGAATCCACCTCTTCACTCGCACCAAATCCCTTCGTAACTGCTTTACCATTATTCTTGGTACTTGATGGTTCTAGTTGAACTTGAGAAGGGGGGTTGAATCAAGTTAGCTTAAAACTTAAAGCTTCAAACTCTGTTTTTGCTGTAGCACGATTTGCAGGAGATTATTTGGAATAGTCTCATACGCAGAACAGTAAAGAGTAGGGAAGAGAAGATGAAGACCAACATATATCTTGGTTCGAATTCTTTGTGCAATGAATCCTACGTCCAGTCTCCACCACAAACCATGGTAAAATTTTCACTAATCATTCACAGATTACATACACCAATACTATTGAATTTCTCCCTAATTCAACTAGTATTTACCCCCTAAGCTTTCATCACCAAAAGCTTAGTTTTCCATAGTGCTGACCCAATTAGGAAGGGGAATCAACCAGATTCAATTTTCCCAAGTGCTAACCCAATTTGGTAAGGAAAACTAATCCTAGTTTATAAACCCAAAATACATAAGAAATCAGTGGCTATTTTGCATCACACTTGCCTTTTCTCTCATGGCTTTTGAACCTCACATAATTGCCTTTTCTCAAAACAGAAAATAACGCAAGACAGCCATAACACAAAGATCAGAATTAAGCTTGAGTAGAAGAAATAGATTCCAGCTCTGTTTTAGAGATGGTGCTCTGAGTGTGTGTTCTCTCTTTCTTGACTTGAAAATGGTGGAGTGAAGCTTGTTATATATCTTCAACTTTGGATTCATTGTAACTTCATCCTTTTGCTTGTTATTGCTGCCCATTGGAGCTGGCACAGCTGGCAAGCTGTCCTTCTTCATCATGCTCCACTACCTCTACTGCTGGATGAGGAGCTCGACCACTACCTCTGCTGTCCTTGGTGTTTCTTTCTTCTTTGGCATGCTCTTCTTTTTCATTCTGCTCCATTTCTCTGCTGCTGTAAGTTTGTATTTTGCTCAACCACGATCCCTGTATTGCTCTGCTAGTAACCTTGGGTTAGTGGAGATGTCCTTGTGTCCTTGGAGTGGTGAGAGTGTGCCAACTGTCCTTCTTGCTTTGTTATACCAACACTTGTCCTTTTTCTTATTTCAGCTGTCCTTTAGCAAAACATATAAACATTTAATTTCTGAACGGTGCCACAAGTAAGAGCTTTGGCTCTTTTACATTGCTAAATCACTAGTTGATCTTGGACTGAAGCAATGTGGACTTGGACATTTGGGCCTGCATCACTAACACTCACATTAAACAATATTGGGCTTTCTATCCAAAATAATGTTTGTCATCATAACTTAACCCAAAATCAAACTAGGCTCAACAATCTCCTCCTTGATGACAAACATGATAACATAGGGAAATTAAAACTAATTTGAATGAGTTAAGAACACTTCCCTTTGATGACATTTAGATTGTGAGTAGCTCCCCCTCAATGCTAGCATTTCTCTCCCTTGATCATGGCTTATATCTTTACCTGAACAAATCTTGAAAATAGCCAAGACCAAAATTTCCAAGCAATATAGTACTACTAACATAGAGCAATTAACACTAGGCATTGATACACAGTACATGACAAAATGAGTTAATTAGCACCATAAAGCATCATTGTTCTTAACAATCACTATTAACCCCTAAGCCAAAACTAACATTCCCTTTCTTTTCTCCCCTTTTTGTCATCAAGGGAGGAAAAGAAAAAACCTGCACAAAGTTTGTTAGTGGCTGGTGCATATAATTTAAGTAGCAGAGTAGTTAAGGTCTTTACAGTCATCCAGAAACTTAAACAAGTTCAAAAAAAATAAACTAAGTCATAATCACATATGAGATAAAAGGAGCTAGGCATCAGAGTTGGATTCATCAGAGGTTCCATCGTCCTCCCCCTCATTGTCAGAAGTTGTGATCCCAACCTCGATATCCTCCACAAAGTCTCTCAGAATCTGAATCCTTCCCTTGGTCTTTTTGAGAGCATTTTCCTCCAAAACTTGGACCCTTTTGCACTCAGCACCATGATGGAGAAAAAGGTCTGTCAGATTGAGGAATTCTTCAAGCACATGCTTCATAATGCGTGTCATGGTCCTGACTGTAGTGGAGGTGAATGGGAGAATCAGAGGATCCTCATCAACAGAGGGAACATCAGTGTTGTCATCAGTTCGACAACGCCTGGGAGCAGTTTTCTTTACTACACCACCCCCTTTGATATATGAGTTACAATCTTTTACAATTTCAGCCCCAAAATCAACATTGTAATATTGAAAAATTTTTGTAAGAAGCATGTCATAGGGTAACACATTTTTGGTACTGACACAAGCATACATATGTCTCACAAGCAAGTAAGCAAAAGAAATAGGGATTTTCAAAAGCAGTGCATACAAAACCAGTGTGTCACAAAATGAAACACATTGAAAAGAGTCGCTCTGAGGTAAGATGATGTGATTTACAATCCAATGCAACTGGGCACGAACTGGACCAAGAGACTTATGAGTAGGAGTGTTACCTTCCAAGAGAGGGATATTGATGCAGACAGTGCTTAGGGCATCAAAGTAAGAGACATTGAGCGTTTCGTCCCACTTACCAGAGGTGTAGACATCAGGTCCTCGGTCCTGGTAGTCTAAGGCTTTGCCTAAGTGATATTTGTCAAGAATGATCACTTTGCCTTTAACAAAAGAAGCAATTCTCCCTTCTTTGTAGGACATGTTGCTATAGAACTGTTTGACCAAATCAGGGTAAATTTTCTCTTTGATGGACAGTATGGGTGTCCAACCTTGACATGCAAACAATGGGGTAAAGTTCAGACTTTTTCTACGGAGTTTGTCTAGATTGACAAGCTTAGAGGGACAGAGAGTACGCTTGTAAACATCTTTGCAGAAAAATAGGTAGTTCATGAGAGATTGAAAATGGCAACGATCATAAGACTCATCAGGAAAATCAGCATAAAAGGACTTGTAAGCAATAGGATTGGAGAGTCTAGGTTCAGCAACAGGACGAAGATGAAATTCAATGATTGTACCGCGAGTATGGTGAGGCTGAGTGGGGGGAAATCTCTTCGTCTTCGTGAAGAGGCCTCTTTCCTCTGGAAGAGCTGGGTTTTGAAGAACTAGGCTGAGAGGTGTTTGGCGAAGGAGGAGGAGAAGGGCAAGGAGCAACGCCAGGGCGGCGAGTAGTGGTCTTAGTACGGGCCATATCAGAAGAAGGGTTTTGTGGTGATGGATCAACCTTCTTCATGGCCACAACTTCATAGAAGTGGTCTTGATGCACCCTTGAGATGAATCTCTCCATCTCCCATGACTCGGAGGTGGAAGCTTTTGCCATCCCTTTCCTCTTTCTAGAGGTTTCTCCGGCCTTAGATGCCATAAATGGTTATGGAAAAATAAAAAGCAATACTTTTACCACACCAAACTTAGAAGGTTTGCTCATCCTCGAGCAAAAGAAGGAAGAAGAGAGTAGAAGAAGAAGAAATAGAAGAGATGGAGGGAGGCTTTGTGTTTCGGCCAAGGGGGAGAAGTAGTGTTTAGGTTGTGTGAAAATGAAGGAGTGAAGATGGGTTTATATAGGAGTGGAGAGGGGGTGTATGGTTCGGTTATGTATGGGTGAGTTTGGGAGGGAAAGTGGTTTGAATTTGAATGGTAAAGTTGGTGGTGTTTTATGAAGGATGGATGTGAGTGGTGAAGAGAATGGTGGGATTTGATAGGTGAGGGGTTTATGGGGAAGAGATATTGAGGTGATTGGTGAATGGGTGAAGAAGAGAGAGAGTGGTGGGGTAGGTGGGGATCCTGTGGGGTCCACAGATCTTGAGGTATCAAGGATAATTCATCCCTGCACCAAGTGGCGAGCAAAAATGCTCCTTCTGCCAATTCTGGCGTTAAACACCGGGCTGGTGCCCATTTCTGGCATTTAACGCCAGCTTCTTGCCCATTCCTGGCGTTAAACGCCAGTCTGGTGCCTCTTTCTAGTGTTAAACGCCCAGAATGGTGCCAGACTGGGCGTTAAACGCCCATTTGCTGCCCTTACTGGCGTTTAAACGCCAGCAAATTTTCCTCCAGGGTGTGCTATTTTTCTTTCTATTTTTCATGCTATTTTTGCTTTTTCAATTGATTTTGTGACTTCCCATGATCATCAACCTATAAAAAACATAAACTAACAAAGGAACATAGATAAATATAACATTGGGTTGCCTCCCAACAAGCGCTTCTTTAATGTCAGTAGCTTGACAGTGGGCTCTCATGGAGCCTCACAGATGTTCAGAGCAATGTTGGAACCTCCCAACACCAAACTTAGAGTTTGAATGTGGGGGTTCAACACCAAACTTAGAATTTGGTTGTGGCCTCCCAACACCAAACTTAGAGTTTGACTGTGGGGGCTCTGTTTGACTCTGTTTTGAGGGAAGCTCTTCATGCTTTCTCTCCATGGTTATAGAGGGGTATCCTTGAGCCTTAAACACAAAGGATTCTTCATTCACTTGAATGATCAATTCCCCTCTGTCAACATCAATCACAGCCTTTGCTGTGGCTAGGAAGGGTCTGCCAAGGATGATGGATTCATCCATGCACTTCCCAGTCTCTAGGACTATGAAATCAGCAGGGATGTAATGGTCTTCAATCTTTACCAGAACATCCTCTACAAGTCCATAAGCTTGTTTTCTTGAATTGTCTGCCATCTCTAGTGAGATTCTTGCAGCTTGCACCTCAAAGATCCCTAGCTTCTCCATTACAGAGAGATGTATGAGGTTTATGCTTGACCCTAGGTCACACAGAACCTTCTCAAAGGTCATGGTGCCTATGGTACAAGGTATTGAGAACTTCCCAGGGTTCTGTCTCTTTTGAGGTAATCTCTGCCTAGTCAAGTCATCCAGTTCTTTGGTGAGCAAAGGGGGTTCATCCTCCCAAGTCTCATTACCAAATAACTTGTCATTTAGCTTCATGATTGCTCCAAGGTACTTAGCAACTTGCTCTTCAGTGACATCTTTGTCCTCTTCAGAAAAAGAATACTCATCAGAGCTCATGAATGGCAGAAGTAATTCCAATGGAATCTCTATGGTCTAAGTGTGAGCCTCAGATTCCCATGGTTCCTCATTAGGGAACTCATTGGAGGCCAGTGGACGTCCATTGAGGTCTTCCTCATTGGCGATCACTGCCTCTTCCTCCTCTCCAAATTTGGCCATGTTGATGGCCTTGCACTCTCCTTTTGGATTCTCTTCTATATTGCTTGGAAGAGTACTAGGAGGGAGTTCAGTAACTTTCTTACTCAGCTGACCCACTTGTGCCTCCAAGTTTCTAATGGAGGACCTTGTTTCAGTCATGAAACTTTGAGTGGTTTTGATTAGACCAGAGACTATGGTTGCTAAGTCAGAGTGGCTCTGCTTAGAATTCTCTGTCTGTTGCTGAGAAGATGATGGAAAAGGCTTGCCATTGCTAAACCTGTTTCTTCCACCATTATTGTTGTTGAAACCTTGTTGAGGTCTCCGTTGATCCTTCCATGAGAGATTTGGATGATTTCTCCATGAAGGATTATAGGTGTTTCCATAGGGTTCTCCCATGTAATTCACCTCTTCCATTGATGGGTTCTCAGGATCATAAGCTTCTTCCTCAGATGAAGCATCTTTAGTACTGCCTGGTGCAGCTTGCATTCCAGACAGAATTTGAGAAATCATATTGACTTGCTGAGTCAATATTTTGTTCTGAGCCAATATGGCATTCAGAGTATCAATCTCAAGAACTTCTTTCTTCTGATTCGTCCCATTGTTCACAGAATTCCTTTCAGAAGTGTACATGAATTGGTTATTTGCAACCATTTCAATGAGTTCTTGAGCTTCTGCAGGCGTCTTCTTCAGATGAAGAGATCCTCCAGCAGAGCTATCCAATGACATCTTGGACAGTTCAGACAGACCATCATAGAAGATACCTATGATGCTTCATTCAGAAAGCATGTCAGAGGGACACTTTCTGATCAATTGTTTGTATCTTTCCCAAGCTTCATAGAGGGATTCACCTTCCTTCTGTCTGAAGGTTTGGACTTCCACTCTAAGCTTACTCAATTTTTGAGGTGGAAAGAACTTTGCCAAGAAGGCATTGACTAGCTTTTCCCAAGAGTTCAGGCTTTCTTTAGGTTGTGAGTCCAACCATATCCTAGCTCTGTCTCTTACAGCAAAAGGGAATATCATAAGTCTGTAGACCTCAAGGTCAACCCCATTGGTCTTGACAGTGTCACAGATTTGCAAGAATTCAGCTAAGAATTGATGAGGATCTTCCAATAGAAGTCCATGGAACTTGCAATTCTGTTGCATTAGAGAAACTAATTGAGGCTTAAGCTCAAAGTTGTTTGCTCCAGTGGCAGGGATAGAGATGCTTCTCCCATAGAAGTCGGGAGTAGGTGCAGTAAAGTCACCCAGCACCTTCCTTGCATTGTTGGCATTGTTGTTGTTTTCGGCTGCCATGTCTTCTTCTTGTTTGAAGATTTATGTTAGGTCCTCTACAAAGAGTAGTGCTTTAGCTTCTCTTAGCTTTCGCTTCAAGGTCCTTTCAGGTTCAGGGTCAGCTTCAACAAGAATGCTTTTGTCTTTGCTCCTGCTCATATGAAAGAGAAGAGAACAAGAAAGTATGGAATCCTCTATGTCACAGGATAGAGATTCCTTGAGGTGTCAGAGGAAAAGAAGAATTGAAGGAGGAGGTAGAAGAATTCGAACTTATCAAGAGGGATAGAGTTCGAATTGTGCATTGAGGAGGAGTGTTAGTCCATAAATAGAAGGATGTGAGAAGAGGGGAAGAATTTTTGAAATTAAAGTAAAAGATTTTGAAATAATTAAAAGAAATTTTGAAAAATTGATTGGTGATTTTCGAAAACTAAGATTGAGAAAGTAATTAAGTGATTTTTGAAAAAGATTTTGAAATTAAAAATCAAAAAGATATGATTGAAGACTATTTTGAAAAAGATGTGATTAAAAAGATATGATTGAAAAGTTATGGTTTTAAAGAGATATGATTGAAAAGATATGATTTGAAAAAGATTTGATTTTGAAAAATTATGAAAACTTGAAAAAAAATTTGAATTAAAAACAAAATCTTCCCTCTTGTGCCATCCTGCGTTAAACGCCCAGAATGGTATACGTTCTGGCGTTTAACGCCCAAAACCCTACCTTTTTGGGCGTTAAACGCCCAGCCAGGCACCCTGGCTGGCGTTTAAACGCCAGTTTTCCTTCTTCACTGGGCGTTTTGAACGCCCAGCTTTTTCTGTGTAATTCCTCTACTGTATGTTTTGAATCTTCAATTCTCTGTATTATTGACTTGAAAAGATACAAATTAAAATATATTTTTTTTTAATTTTTAATGATGAGGAATAATAAAAATGCCACTAAGATCAAATAAACAATGCATGCAAGACACCAAATTTAGAAGTTTGTATACTACTGACACTAACAAATTGAGAATGCATATGAGAAACAACAAAACACTCAAGACAAGAGAATTTAAAGATCAGAGCAAGAAAATCATCAATAACAACTTGAAGATCAATGAAGAACATAATGCATGTAATTTTCGAAAATTAGAAGAATAAAGACATGCAATTGACACTAAACTTAAAATTAGACACTAGACTCAAACAAGAAACATAAAAATATTTTTGATTTTAAGATTTTATAATTTTTTTGTATTTTTGAAAAATTTTCGAAAAGTAAAAAGCTTAAACATAATATAAAATTACCTAATCTAAGCAACAAGATGAACTGTCAGTTGTCCAAACTCAAACAATCCCCGGCAACGGCGCCAAAAACTTGGTGAACGAAATTGTGATCATCAATGGCGCCATCAACATGGTACGCTCAATTACAATCTCAACTCTTTATCACAACTTCGCACAACTAACCAGCAAGTGCACTGGGTCGTCCAAGTAATAAACCTTACGCGAGTAAGGGTCGATCCCACGGAGATTGTTGGTATGAAGCAAGCTATGGTCATCTTGTAAATCTCAGTCAGGCGGATTCAAATGGTTATGGAGGATAAATGATAAATAAAACATAAAATAAAGATAGAGATACTTATGCAATTCATTGGTGAGAATTTCAGATAAGCGTTTGGAGATGCTTTGTCCCTTCCGTCTCTCTGCTTTCCTACTGTCTTCATCCAATCCTTCTTACTCCTTTCCATGGCAAGCTGTATGTTGGGCATCACCGTTGTCAGTGGCTACAGTCCCGTCCTCTCAGTGAAAATGTTCAACGCGCTCTGTCACAGCACGGCTAATCATCTGTCGGTTCTCAATCAGGTTGGAATAGAATCTAGTGATTCTTTTGCATCTGTCACTAACGCCCAGCCTTCAGGAGTTTGAAGCTCGTCACAGTCATTCAATCCTTGAATCCTACTCAGAATACCACAGACAAGGTTTAGACCTTCCGGATTCTCTTGAATGCCGCCATCAATTCTAGCTTATACCACGAAGATTCCGATTAAGGGATCCAAGAGATAAACATTCAAGCCTTGTTTGCTTGTAGAACAGAAGTGGTTGTCAGGCACTCGTGCATAAGTGAGAATGATGATGAGCGTCACATAATCATCACATTCATCATGTTCTTGGGTGCGAATGAATATCTTAGAACAAGAATAAGCTGAATTGAATAGAAGAACAATAGTAATTGCATTAATACTCGAGGTACAGCAGAGCTCCACACCTTAATCTATGGTGTGTAGAAACTCCACCGTTGAAAATACATAAGTGATAATGGTGATCATTGGCTTCGGTCCCAGAGAGGGAACCAGAAGAACCCAGATGAAAATACAATAGCAAAAGGTCTTATTTATAGAGAACTAGTAGCTTAGGGTTTATAGAGATGAGTAAATGACATAAAAATCCACTTCCGGGTCCACTTGGTGTGTGCTTGGGCTGAGCATTGAAGCTTCCATGTGTAGAGACTTTTCATGAGTTTTAGGATGACTGAAATAGCAATAATTTTTGAAACTACAGGGAAATAGAAGGGAGACACGACTGTTAGGAATTCTCTCAGTACAGTGTGGAAAGTACTATTTGGAAAGGATAGTTCCTTTATCAACTTTTTCTTTTATACCCAATATCTGGATCAGTGAAAATATTGTGTAACACAATCTTTTAATGCAAAAATATACTTGCTGATTTAAGCCAACACGTAAGTGTTCTATATGTATTGTGCTACTTGGTTATATATATAACAGAATATGGTTACAGAGGCTAACTATAATCACTAACTAACTAACCAATAAAACCAACAACTAATCTCCTAATCTCTTATAGGAATTAGAATTAGATAGACTAGTAGTTAAAGTTGCAGGGATGAATGATGAATTTGAACAATGCTGCATAAGAGGGATAGTAAGAACACTTCAAATGGTGACATTGATTCAAGAACTTTAGTAAGAAGTGTATTAATTGTGGTTCAATTAGCAATCATATGAAAAATCATTATTTAGTTGAAGAAAACTAACTTATCTTATACATGTTTCCGGCTTTGTTGTTCTGATTTTTGTTGTAAATAGAATTTTGTTCTGAAAAATCATTAACTGTGTTCTGCCTTGGCCTTCTTTTTCTTATCATTATTTACTGCCTTGAATTTCTCGCTCTAGCAAGTAGCAACTATAGTATAGGCAATGGAAACAACTCAAGATCTTAGGACTTAGGAGTACTTGCTTTCACTAGTCCCCACCTTAATTTTGTTGATATTAAACACTGCTGCTATCTTGTTTTGCTGTTTTGAGGTACAGGACATTGATTTAGTGAATGTGTTGGTTGTGGTTAGTTAACCAATTTATTTAATAAAATTAGTGAAGTGCATGTTGGGATTAATTATAAATGTACACTGAATGTGTATCCAATTTGAGAGAGAATATGAGCATCTTAAATTGTATCCATTATCTTCATCAATTTCCCAAATTTATGTGCAGAGGAATATATATCATAAAAGCATGATGCCACATTGCCACCACTTGATTGTTCTTTTTGTATATATATATAATTTAGTAAATTTTATATATAGCAATCAATATCTTTTAGGATTAGTAGTAGTTTTGCAGATATATTTGTTATTTGCAGATATATTTTCCTCAAACGTTGTAGTTGTTTGATAATTTTGTTGGCAAATTGGCATCTTTTGATATTTTGTGGCTGTTGTTTTAGAGAGATTTTTTGGTGGTATTCTTTTGATGTCTTGAGAATGATTAAATGTTATAAAGATTAGCTATTGTCATTAGATTTATAGAGAACCAAATTCTAGTTGTAATGAACCTATACACTTTAAAATGACTTTAGTATTAATTTTACTTTTAAAAAAATTATAGTTTGAAAATTGAATTTCTAAAAACTGGATTTAAAAGTGGATTTTTTGTTAAAATATCTGGTTTGAAAATTGAATTTTTAAAAACTAGTTTTAAAATTAGATTTTTGGTTGAAGAAACTGGTTTTAAAACTGGATTTTCAAAAATTGGTTTTAAAACTGAATTTTTGGTTAAAAAATATGGTTTTAAAACTGGATTTTATAAAAAAACCGGATTTTAGATTTGGATTAAAAAAAACTGGATTTTAGATTTGGATTTAAAAAAACTAGATTTAAAATCGGTTTGTAAGTAAAATCAGATTTAAATTCTAAAATCGGTTTAAAATCGGTTTTTATTTTTTCAAACCGGTTTAGAACCGATTTCTCTCTTCAATCCAATTCTGGTTTGGTTTCATGAACCATAAAACTGGTTCTGAAATGGATCCAGTTTGGATTTATAAAAATCCAAACCATGCCCACCCCTAGCTAGCATGTTCTAACCTCTTATGCTACATCCATTTTTCAGTTTTCATTGAAGAAAAACAAGTTACATTTTGAACTTTCAGATCATCTAGAGTGATACCATAAACATTGTCACTTCTTTTGGCAACAAATAAAACAGCCTATGTTTTCTCATTTATGACTCTACAATCAGATTTCCTAAAGGTTACAACATATCCAAGGTCACACAATTGACTTATGCTCAATAGATTATGCTTTAACCCATCAACTAAAACGACACTATCTATGCAAGTTGAAAAATCTTTGCCAACCTTACCAATGGCAATTATTTTACCTTTACCATTATCTTCAAAAGTGACAAATCCTCCATCATACTTGTTGAGTTTAATGAAGAAAGTATCCCTTCTGGTCATATGCCTTGAACATCCACTATCAAGATACCACATGTCCTTTTTCTTCTTGGATGTAAGGCAAACCTACATGTTCTTCAACTAACCTTAGGTATCCAAATCCATTTGGATCCTTTGATGTGAAATCTTCTTGGTTGCCCAAGAGCATTAAAATCATGAACAACTTTATATAATTTACTATCATTACCAAAAGACCTGAGAAAGATGAAACATTGAGGAGGATCATGACCATTTTTGTTGCACTTGTAGCACTAATTCTTGCCTACTGATTTTTGGGGTTTGCTGAATCCTTTTGGTTTGAAAAACTTGGAAGAGGAGGATTCAAATTTTTGAAAGTTTGGTTTGAAAACTGATTTATTTTCCTCTATGAAACCAAGTCCAGATTTTTCAGACCCAACCCTTTGACAAGCAAGCAGTTTGTTCAGATTTTGAGAACCTTGAACAAACTTTGCTAAGTCTTCATTCAAACTTTTTATTTATTTATTCAGCTTTTTGTTTTCAGAAATCAAATCAGTGGAAGCAGTAACTTAATGCTTGAGTTTGAATTTCTCTAATTCAACTCGCAAAGCACAATTTTCTTCTTTTAAAAACTTTTCATTAACAATTTCGTTAGCCTTAACCTTTTTTAAAAGAAGATCATTTTCAATCCTCAAAGCCTCATTTTCTATCTTGCATTTTGCATACTTATCCAAGAGTTTCTTGGAATTGACAGAATTGTCTTTGATAATATAGTGCAGTTCATCAATAGACAAATCAGAAAGATCTACCTCATTTTCATCATCATGGTCTGTCATCAAACATAGCTGAGCTTCTTGATCTGAGCTCTCTGAGCTGGTGTCGTTCTCCAAGTCCTCCCATGTTGCCATCATTACCTTCTTTTTGTCTTTCTTGGATTTTTCGCCTTTCTTAAGTTGAGGGCAATCTGACTTGAAGTGACCAGATTCCTTGCAGTGATGACATGTGAACTTGACTTGATCTTTCTTGACATCTTTGGATGAAGAGCTTCCTTTGCCTTTACTTTTGTATCTCAGTAGTCTTCTCATTTTTCTTGCAAAGAGCACCATTTCTTCATCTGAGAAACTGTCATCAGATTCTTCTCCTTGGGATGTCATTCTTGATTTTAGTGCTATACTTTTCTTTTTGTCATCTTTGCCTTGAGACATGTGAGTGGTTTCATAGGCCAGCAGCTTGCCTCTCAGCTCATCATAGGTGATTTTGATCAAATCATTCCTTTCAGAGATGGCTGTGTTTTTTACTTCCCATTTCTTAGTAAGACTGATAAACCACTATTTTATGGTTTATCTTGTGCTCAATTGAGTGGTTTTTATCAACTCTTTACCCACTTATTCATACTATTTGCATGGTTTTACATTTGCCTTCCTAATTATGTGCTTTGATTGAAAACATGCTTCTTTGGACTTATAATTTCTAATATTAATCCTCTCTTATCACCATTAGATGCCTTGATATGTGTGTTAAGTGTTTTCAGAGATTACAGGGCAGGAATGGCTCAGAGGATGGAAAGGAAGCATGCAAAAGTGGAAGGAATACAAGAAGTTGGAGAAACTGCTAAGCTGTCCAGCCTGACCTCTCTGCACTCAAACGGCTATAACTTTAGTTACAGAGGTCCAAACGACGCGGTTCTAGTTGCATTGGAAAGCGAACGTCCGGGGCTTCGATTTGATATATAATTTGCTATAGCTTCCCTGACGCCAGGCGACGCGAACGCGTGGGTCACACGGACGCGTGACCTGGCAGGAGCGCAACCCGCGCGACCGCGTGGACGACGCGACCGCGTCACTTTTCCGCGACCTGTACGGACCAGAAAGCGCTGGAAGTGATTTCTGGGCTGTTTCTAACCCAGTTTTCGGCCCAGAGGACACAGATTAGAGGCTATAAAGTGGGGGAATGCATCCATTCATAAGGAGGCACTCATAATTCACTTCTCATGATTTAGATTAGTTTTGGAGAGGAGTTCTCTCCTCTCTCTCTTAGGATTTAGGATTTCTCTTAGTTTTAGGAGTGACTCTCAATCCCAGCTTCTTTATTTTTATTTGTCCCAATTTAATTTATGAACTCTTCCATGTTACAGATTACTCTTTTAAATTAATGCTATTTGAGATATTTCAGATCTATGATTGCTTTCTTTAATTTATGTTGTCGGTACTTATCCAAATTATTTTCATTCGAGTAGATAGTTTTCCTTTTGGCTTTGGTTAAATAACTGGCGACTCTTGAGTTATCAAACTCATTGTTAATTGAAAATTGGAATTCATCCACTTAACTTACCTTCATAGTTAGAGGTTAACAAAGTGGGAGAAAAATCCAATTCTCATCACAATTGATAAGGATAACTAGGAAAGGACCTCCAATTCTTATACCTTGCCAAAGGTTTATTTTACAGCTATTATTATTTTATTTTACTTGTCATATAATATATTCGCACCTTACTTCCAAAACCCCAATTTTACCTTTTTCATAGCCAATAATAAGAACATACCTCCCTGCAATTCCTTGAGAAGACGACCCGAGGTTTAAATACTCGGTTATCAATTTATTTAGGGGTTTGTTACTTGTGACAACCAAAACGTTTGTACGAAGGGATTTCTGTCGGTTTAGAGACTAAATCTACAACGCGACTATTTTTATGAAATTCTTTACTGGCAAAAATCTCAACGTCAAAATGGCGCCGTTGCCGGGGAATTGCAAATGTGTGCCTTATTATTGGTTATTGTAAATATTTTTCTAAAAAAAAATATTTTTCTTTTACCTGTTTATTTGTTTCTCCTTTTTCCCCTTTATTTCTGATAACTACTATGAATTCTCACCCCTCTCGCTTTGAGTTTGGTTCTAACTTTGTTGAAGGAAATAGAAAGCACAGCAGGAATATGCATCAAGGTCAGACCAATCAAGGATGGATGGAGTCAAGAGGATCTAATCAACCCTTTAGGCAACAACACCATCCTAGATATCATGGACAAAGACCAGGCTACAAAGCATCCCAAGCTGATAGATATGGTGGACCACCTTGTAGCTACCAACAAGCCCCACCCTATGCTCAGAGATCATCCTTTCAACACAACCTCAACCCGCCACACTCACAAGCCCCTTTCCGCCATTCACCTCCATATGACCCTAACCCTCAACCACCATACCAACCACCTTATGAGCCTTATGAACCATATATAGAACCACCCCAATTCCAACCTAATTACTCACAAGAACCACCACTTCAATATTCACCATCTCCATATCCATCAATCCAAGAGCATTATGATCCTACTTATGAAAACCGAGTGCATCAAGAGGCAAAGGATCGTCTCAAGAAAACAATGGATCGATTTCAGGCAACCACTCAACAACTGGGGCAAGTATTAATTCAATGGGCTTCTAGACGCTTAAATACACAAGGATCAGCCACAGCCCCATGTGGACAGTCTAGTGAAGAGCATAGCATAAAGGAGATACCAGAAACTCCAGTGGACAAGACAGAGCATGAATTCATACTAGAACAAGTAGAAGAAGCTATCATTGTTCAAGAAGAAGAGTTGGTTGAAGACTTAGGAGACGCAGAACCTCCATGGGAAAGACAAGACATAGAGCCTCCTTCCAAGATGGTTGAAATTGATGCTGAAGAGGGTGTACAACCTCCAAAGCATATCATAGTTGAAGACTTGGGAGAGGTTGATCAAGAGATGGAGATTCAAGAAGAAGAAGCACAACCTCCCATGCCCTTGGAAGGCAATGAAAAGGAGATTGAATTGAAAGAGAGCTACCAAGAGGAAGAGGTTGAAATCAAAGAAGCTTGCAAAGAGGTGGTAATTATCAGAAAAGAGCACAAGGGAGTGGAGCTTGCAATCTCATTAAAAATACCTCCCCTTAAGTCGCCATCATCCTTCACAACATTCAAGTGGGTAAAATTCATATCCCTTAGCTTTTTAATTCCACTTGAATATGGGCTACTGGAGATGGATGGTCAACTTAGAGCTCTTTGTGACATTAAGAGTAAGCGGAAGATGGCCAGTGGTAAGAATTGTCCTGCAAGGTTCATTATGGTTGGAAGCTTTAAGTTTAAACGCAAAGGTTGGTATAGAGCTCAACTGAATGGGTCTAGGAAGCTGTTTGGTCGCTACAGTGAGAATTCAGATCACCTTTCAGCCGGCTGGAAAAATTCAGATCAAGACAAAAACGGGTGTAAAGGTAAAGTTTGAGATCCTGGAATCTGTTCTAACATTTGTCACCCCGGGAGCCTAAGAATCTATTTGAAGCTGCTCAAGGATTTTATGTGCTTAGTCTGGGACCCCGGAGGTTACTGGAGATACAAACATTGGTGGGGATTCCTGGATCAGTACAAGCATAAGCCACCATAACAGGAAGCTCATCAAATGTCCAACTTAAGGACTTTAACAAAAAGTGCTAGGTGGGAGACAACCCACCATGGTATGATCGTCCTTTTTCATTTTTATTTAGTTTTATTTGTTTTTGAATTTTATTTTATTTTGTTATATTGAACCTGGAGTTTTGCATCACATTCATATTAACACTGCATTCTGCATTTTTCAGATTATAAAAAAAAAGCAAGTACGCGACGCGACCGCATCAGCGACGCGTCCGCGTCGCAAGGAGATGAGAGAATAATAAATTGAACAGAGAGTTACGCAGGAGCAGGGCTGGAGGCGCGCTATTAGCACAAATTGACTCCACGCGAATGCGTTGATGACGCGTCCGCGTCATTTGGAAAAATAGCCTCCCACGCGACCGCGTCACCCACGCGGCCGCGTGATTAGCGGATAATTTATACGCTTTTTGGCATTGTTTATAGGTAGTTTTTAGTAAGTTCAAGCTACTTTTAGGGATGTTTTCATTAGTTTTTATGTTAAATTCACATTTCTGAACTTTACTATGAGTTTGTGTATTTTTCTGTGATTTCAGGTAATTTCTGGCTGAAATTGAGGGACTTGAGCAAAACTCTGAAAAAGGCTGACAAAAGGACTGCTGATGCTATTGGAATCTGACCTCCCTGCACTCAAAATGGATTTTCTGGAGCTACGGAACTCCAAATGGCGCGTTCTCAACGGCGTTGGAAAGTAGACATCCAGAGCTTTCCAGCAATATATAATAGTCCATACTTTATTTGGAAATTGACGACGTAACTTGGCGTTGAACGCCAAGTACATGCTGCTATCTGGAGTTAAACGCCAGAAACACGTCATGATCCGGAGTTGAACGCCCAAAACACGTTATAACTTGGAGTTCAACTCCAAGAGAAGCCTCAGCTCGTGGATAGATCAAGCTCAGCCCAAGCACACACCAAGTGGGCCCCGGAAGTGGATTTATGCATCAATTACTTACTCATGTAAACCATAGTAGCTAGTCTAGTATAAATAGGATAGTTTACTATTGTATTAGACATCTTTGGTCTCAGTTTTGTTTTATTCTTCATCTTAGGAGACTATTGATCACGTTTTGGAGGCTGGCCATTCGGCCATGCCTGAACCTTTTACTTATGTATTTTCAACAGTGGAGTTTCTACACACCATAGATTAAGGGTGTGGAGCTCTGCTGTACCTCAAGTTTCAATACAATTATTATTACTTTCTATTCAATTCTCTTCTATTCTTATTCCAAGATATACGTTACAATTAACTTTGATGAATGTGATGATCCGTGACACTCATCATCATTCTCACCTATGAACGCGCGTGACTGACAACCACTTCCGTTCTACTCTAGGCCGGGCGCATATCTCTTAGATTCCCCAACAGAATCTTCGTGGTATAAGCTAGATAGATGGCGGCATTCATGAGGATCCGGAAAGTCTAAACCTTGTCTATAGTATTCCGAGTAGGATTCTGGGATTGAATGACTGTGACGAGCTTCAAACTCCTGAAGGCTGGGCGTGATGACAAGCGCAAAAGAATCAAGGGATTCTATTCCAACCTGATTGAGAACCGACAGATGATTAGCCGTGCTGTGACAGAGCATAGGAACATTTTCACTGAGAGGATGGGATGTAGTCATTGACAACGGTGATGCCCTACATACAGCTTGCCATGAAAAGGAGTAGGAAGGATTGGATGGATGTAATAGGAAAGTAGAGATTCAAGAGGAGCACAGCATCTCCATACACTTATCTGAAACTCCCACTATTAATTTACATAAGTATTTCTATCCCTTTTATTTTCTATTTATTTATTAATTTCCGAAACCCATAACCATTCAATCTGCCTAACTGAGATTTACAAGGTGACCATAGCTTGCTTCATACCAACAATCTCTGTGGGATCGACCTTTACTCACGTAAGGTATTACTTGGATGACCCAGTACACTTGCTGGTTAAGTTGAACGGAGTTGTGTCCACATGTGCCAATTTTAAATTCCATACAAGTATAAGGAGTACAACTTTAAGGATCACAATTTCGTCCACCAAGTTTTTTGGCGCCGTTGCCGGGGAGTGTTCGAGTTTGGACAACTGACGGTTCATCTTGTTGCTCAGATTAGGTAATTTTCTTTTCAAAAATTTTTTTTCAAAAATCTTTTTCAAAATTTTTCTTTTATTTTTCGTTTTTCTAACCATGTTTTTCGAAAAAAATTAATAAAAATACAAAAAAAATCATAAAATCATAAAAACCAAAAATATTTTGTGTTTCTTGTTTGAGTCTTGAGTCAATTTTTAAGTTTGGTGTCAATTGCATGCTTTAAAAATTTTTTCTTGCATTTTTCGAAAACTCCATGCATTCATAGCGTTCTTCATGATCTTCAAGTTGTTCTTGATAAGTCCTCTTGTTTGATCTTGATGATTTTTTGTTTTGTGTTGTTTGTTGTTTTTCATGTGCATTTTTGCATTCATATTTTCCATGCATTAAAGATTTCTAAGTTTAGTGTCTTGCATGTTTTCTTTGCATCAAAAATTTTTCAAAATTATGTTGTTGATGTTCATCATGATCTTCAAAGTGTTCTTGGTGTTCATCTTGACATTCATAGCATTCTTGCATGTATTCATTGTTTTGATTTAAAAATTTCATGCATTGAGTATTTTTGTTGTTTTTCTCTCTCATAATTAAAAATTCAAAAATAAAAAAATATCTTTTCCTTATTTTCCTCCAAATTTTCGAAATTTTGGGTTGACTTGGTCAAAAATTTTTAAAATTAGTTATTTCTTACAAGTCAAGTCAAAATTTCAATTTTAAAAATCTTATCTTTTCAAAATCTTTTTCAAAATCATATCTTTTTCAATTTTTTTCTATTTTTCGAAAATTTTGAAAAATTATTTTTCAAAAATCTTTTTCTTATCTTTACATCTAGTTTTCGAAAATTAGCTAACAATTAATGTGATTGATTCAAAAATTTGAAGTTTGTTACTTTCTTGTTAAGAAAGGTTCAATCTTTAAATTCTAGAATCTTATCTAGTAGTTTCTTGTTAGTCAAGTCATTTTAAAAATTAAATCTTTTTCAAAATATCTTTTTCTTCAAATTTTTATCTTATCTTTTTATCTTATCCTTCTCAAAATTTTATCTTTTTCAAAATTTGATTTCAAAATATCTTATCTAACTTCTTATCTTCTTATCTTTTTAAATTTGATTTTAAAATCTTTTTCAATCAACTAACTAACTTTGTGTTTGTTTCTTATCTTTTTCAAAACCACCTAACTACTTTTTCCTCTCTAATTTTCAAAAATATCTCATCTCTTTTTCAAAAATTCTTTTTGTTTTAAATTTCAATTTTAATCTTATCTTATCTCTAATTTTCGAAAATTACTAACATCTTCTTTAAATTTATTTTCGAAATTCTTCATCTCTTTTCTTATTCTATTTAATTATTTATTTACTAACACTTCTCTTTGATGAGCGGATAATTTATACGCTTTTTGGCATTGTTTTTAGTATGTTTTTAGTATGATCTAGTTAGTTTTTAGTATATTTTTATTAGTTTTTAGTTAAAATTCACTTTTCTGGACTTTACTATGAGTTTGTGTGTTTTTCTGTGATTTTAGGTATTTTCTGGCTGAAATTGAGGGATCTGAGCAAAAATTTGATTCAGAGACTGAAAAGGACTGCAGATGCTGTTGGATTCTGACCTCCCTGCACTCGAAGTGGATTTTCTGGAGCTACAGAAGCCCAATTGGCGCGCTCTCAACGGCGTTGGAAAGTAGACATCCTGGGCTTTCCAGAAATATATGATAGTCCATACTTTGCCCAAGATTTGATGGCCCAAACCGGCTCTCAAAGTCACCCTCAGGAATCCCAGCGTTAAACGCTGGAACTGGCACCCAAATGGGAGTTAAACGCCCAAACTGGCATAAAAGCTGGCGTTTAACTCCAAGAAGAGTCTCTGCACGAAAATACTTCATTGCTCAGCCCAAGCACACACCAAGTGGGCCCGGAAGTGGATTTTTATGTCATTTACTCATCTCTGTACACCCTAGGCTACTAGTTTTCTATAAGTAGGACCTTTTACTATTGTATTTTCATCTTTGGATTGTTTTTGATCCTTTGATCATCTTTGGACATCTAGTTCTTAGATCATTGGGAGGCTGGCCTCACGGCCATGCCTAGACTTTGTTCTTATGTATTTTCAACGGTGGAGTTTCTACACACCATAGATTAAGGTGTGGAGCTCTACTGTACCTCGAGTATTAATGCAATTACTACTGTTCTTCTATTCAATTCCGCTTGTTCTTTGTCCAAGATATTCATTTGCACCCAAGAACATGATGAATGTGATGATTATGTGACGCTCATCATCATTCTCACTTATGAACAAAGTGACTGACAACCACTCTTGTTCTACAAGCAAACGAGGCTCTAATGTTTATCTCTTGGATTCTTTAACCGGAATCTTCGTGGTATAGGCGAGAACTGATGGCGGCATTCAAGAGAATCTGGAAGGTCTAAACCTTGTCTGTGGTATTCTGAGTAGGATTCAATGACTGAATGACTGTGACGTGCTTCAAACTCCTAGCAGGCGGGGCATTAGTGACAGACGCAAAAGTATCGATGGATATTATTCCGGCCTGACCGAGAACCGACAGCTGAATTCCGCGTGCCGTGACAGGGCATATGCAATCGCTTTCACTGAGAGGATGAGAGGTAGCCATTGACAACGGTGAAACCCTACACAAGCTTGCCATGGAAAGGAATAAGAAGGATTGGATGAAGACAGTTGGAAAGCAGAGAGACGGAAGGGAAGGCATCTTCATGCGCTTATCTGAAGTTCCTACCAATGAATTACATAAGTATCTCTATCTTTATCTTTTATGTTATTTTCGTTTATATCACTATATCCACATGAATCTGCCTGACTGAGATTTACAAGGTGACCATAGCTTGCTTCATACCAACAATCTCCGTGGGATCGACCCTTACTCACGTAAGGTATTACTTGGACGACCCAGTGCACTTGCTGGTTAGTTGTGTGAAGTTGTATTGTTCACAATTTCGCGCACCAAGTTTTTGGCGCCGTTGCCGGGGATTGTTCGAGTATGGACAACTGACGGTTCATCTTGTTGCTTAGATTAGGTATTTTTTTTCTTCAGAGTTCTTAAGAATAAATTCTAGTGTTTCAAGGTGATGTTCTTATCATCACCAAAGCTGATTGATCCTCATCAATTTAGCTCTCGAATGCAATGTCTTGCTGAAGCTTGGCTAGCCATGTCTAATTCCTTTAGACTAAAGCTTTAGACTAACATTGCATGATTCCTGGAATTCTCATTAGGAACTTTGATATCTTTATTTTCTTCTTCCACTTAATTTTCGAAAAATCCAAAAAAATTACAAAATCATAAAAACCAAAAATATTTCTTGTTTAAGTCTAGTGTCTCATTTTAAGTTTGGTGTCAATTGCATGTTTCTGTTCTTCTTGCATTTTTCACATTTATGCATGTGTCTTCATTAATCTTCAAGTTGTTCTTGATGATTTCCTTGTTTTGATCTTTGAATTTTATTGACTTGAGTGTTTTGTTGTTTCTCATATGCATTTTCATTTTGTTAGTGTGAATAGTATACAAACTGCTAAGTTTGGTGTCTTGCATGCATTGTTATTTGATTTTAGTTGCATTTTGATTATTCCTCATTATTAAAAATCCAAAAATATTTTTAATTTGTGTCTTTTCAAGTCAATAATACAGAGAATTGAAGATTCAGAACATACTGCAGAGGAATTATACAGAAAAAGCTGGGCATTCAAAAATGCCCAGTGAAGAAGACAGACTGGCGTTTAAACGCCAGCCAGGGTGCCTGGCTGGGCGTTTAATGCCCAAAAGGGTAGTAGTTTGGGCGTTAAACGCCAGAATGTGCACCATTCTGGGCGTTTAACGCCAGGATGGCAAAAGGGGGAAGATTTTGTTTTCAAAATCAATTTTTTTTCAAGTTTTCAAAGTTTTTCAAAATCAAATCTTTTTCAAATCATATCTTTTCAATCAAATGTTTTCAAAATCAATTTCTTTCCTTTTTCAAAGATACTTACTAACAATTAATGATTTGATTGAACATTTCAAGTATATTGCCTTTTCTGTTGAGAAAGGTTTAATGTTTGAATCATATCTTTTCTTGTTAGGCAAGTCATTAATTTTTTTTTTAAAATCAAATCTTTTTAAAATGTTTTTCAAATCATATCTTCTCAATCACATCTTTTTAAAACCAATCATATCTTTTTTTTAATCACATCTTTTTCAAAATAGTTTTCAATCAAATCTTTTTGATTTCTAATTTCAAAATCCTTTTCAAAAATTACTTGATTTCTTCCCCACTTTTATTTTCGAAAATCAATTAGTGTTTTTCAAAATGTTTTTAAAATCTTTTACTTAATTTTCGAAAATTACTTCCCTTCTTTTCACATCCTTCTATTTATTGACTAACACTATCCCTTAATGCAAAATTCGAACTCCATCTTCTTTGATAAATTCGAATTTTCTACCTCTGTCTTCCATTTTTCTTTTCCTCTGACACCTCAAGGAATCTCTATACTGTGACATAGAGGATTCCATATTTTCTTGTTCTCTTCTCCTTCATATGAGCAGGAACAAAGACAAAGGCATTCTTGTTGAAGCTGACCCTGAACCTGAAAGGACCTTGAAGCGAAAGCTAAGAGAAGTTAAGGCACAAACTCTCTGTTGAGGACCTGACCGAATTCTTCAAAGAAGAAGAACCCATGACAGACGAAAATAATAACAATGCCAACAATGCAAGGAAGGTGCTGGGTGACTTTACTGCACCTACTCCCGACTTCTATGGGAGAAGCATCTCTATCCCTGCCATTGGAGCAAACAACTTTGAGCTTAAGCCTCAATTAGTTTCTCTAAATGCAACAGAATTGCAAGTTCCATGGACTTCCATTGGAAGATCCTCATCAGTTTTTAGCTGAGTTCTTGCAAATCTGTGACACAGTCAAGACTAATGGGGTTGACCCTGAGGTCTACAGACTGATGCTATTCCCTTTTGCTGTAAGAGACAGAGCTAGAATATGGTTGAACTCACAACCTAAAGAAAGCCTGGACTCTTGGGAAAAGCTAGTCAATGCCTTCTTGGCAAAGTTCTTTCCACCTCAAAAATTGAGTAAGCTTAGAGTGGAAGTCCAAACCTTCAGACAGAAGGATGGTGAATCCCTCTATGAAGCTTGGGAAAGATACAAACAATTAATCAGAAAGTGTCCCTCAGACATGCTTTCTGAATGGAGCATCATAGGTATTTTCTATGATGGTCTCTCTGAACTATCCAAGATGTCCTTGGATAGCTCTGCTGGAGGATCTCTTCATCTGAAGAAGACGCCTACAGAAGCTCAAGAGCTCATTGAAATGGTTGCAAATAACCAATTCATGTACACTTCTGAAAGGAATCCTGTGAACAATGGGACTAGTCAGAAGAAAGGAGTTCTTGAGATTGACACTCTGAATGCCATATTGGCTCAGAATAAAATATTGACTCAACAAATCAATTTGATTTCTCAAAGTCTGTCTGGAATGCAAAATGCACCAAGCAGTACTAAGGATGCTTCATCTGAAGAAGAAGCTTATGATCCTGAGAACCCTTCAATGGAAGAGGTGAATTACCTAGGAGAACCCTATGGAAACACCTATAATTCTTCATGGAGAAATCACCCAAATTTCTCATGGAAGAATCAAGAGAGACCTCAACAAGGTTTCAACAATAATGGTGGAAGAAACAGGTTTAGCAATGGCAAGCCTTTTCCATCATCTTCTCAGCAACAGACAGAGAATTCTAAGCAGAACCCCTCTGACTTAGCAACCATGGTCTCTGATCTAATCAAAACCACTCAAAGTTTCATGACTGAAACAAGGTCTTCCATTAGGAATTTGGAAGCACAAGTGGGACAGCTGAGCAAGAAAATTACTGAACTCCCTCCAAGTACTCTTCCAAGCAACATAGAAGAAAATCCAAAAGGAGAGTGCAAGGCCATCAACATGGCCGAATTTGGAGAGGAAGGAGAGGAAGTGAACGCCACTGAGGAAGACCTCAATGGGCATGCACTAGCCTCCAATGAGTTCCCCAATGAGGAACCATGGGAATCTGAGGCTCAAAATGAGACCATAGAGATTCCACTGGACTTACTTCTGCCTTTCATGAGCTCTGATGAGTATTCTTCCTCTGAAGAGGATGAGTATGTCACTGAAGAGCAAGTTGCTAAATATCTTGGAGCAATCATGAAGCTTAATGACAAGCTATTTGGAAATGAGTCTTGGGAGAATGAACCTCCTTTGCTCACCAAAGAACTGGATGACTTGTCTAGGCAGAAATTACCTCAAAAGAAACAAGATCCTGGGAAGTTTTCAATACCTTGTACCATAGGCACCATGACCTTCAAGAAGGCTCTGTGTGACTTAGGGTCAAGTGTAAACCTCATGCCTCTCTTTGTAATGGAGAAGCTAGGGATCTTTGAGGTACAAGCTGCAAGAATCTCATTAGAGATGGCAGACAACTCAAGAAAACAAGCTCATGGACTTGTAGAGGATGTTTTGGTGAAGATTGAAGACCATTACATCCCTACTGATTTCATAGTCCTAGAGACTAGGAAGTGCATGGATGAATCTATCATCCTTAGCAGACCCTTCTTAGCCACAGCAAAGGCTGTGATTGATGTTGATGGAGGTGAACTGATCATTCAAGTGAATGAAGAATCCTTTGTGTTTAAAGCTCAAGGATATCCCTCTGTCACCATGGAGAGGAAGCATGAAGAGCTTCTCTCAAATCAGAGTCAAACAGAGCCCCCACAGTCAAACTCTAAGTTTGGTGTTGGGAGGCCACAACCAAACTCTAAGTTTGGTGTTGAACCCCCACATTCAAACTCTAAGTTTGGTGTTGGGAGGTTCCAACATTGCTCTGAGTATCTGTGAGGCTCCATGAGAGCCCTCTGTCAAGCTACTGACATTAAAGAAGTGCTTGTTGGGAGGCAACCCAATGATTATATTTTATCTATTTTCCTTTGTTATTTTATGTTTTTTGTAGGTTGATGATCATAAGAAGACACAAAATCAATTGAAAAAGCAAAAACAGAATGAAAAACAGGAAGAAAAATAGCACACCCTGGAGGAAGAACCCACTGGCGTTTAAACGCCAGTGAGGCTAGCAATTGGGCGTTTAACGCCCAGTCTGGCACCATTCTGGGCGTTTAACGCCAGAAAGGGGCACCAGACTGGCGTTAAACGCCAGAAAAGGGCAAGAACCTGGCGTTAAACGCCAGGAATGGGCACCAGCCCGGCGTTTAACGCCAGCAATGGCTCAAAACGTGATTTTGAATGCCATTTGGTGCAGGGATGACTTTTCCTTGACACCACAGGATCTGTGGACCCCACAGGATCCCCACCAACCCCACCACTCTCTCTCTCTTCTTCACCCATTCACCAATCACCTCAACTCCTCTTCCCTAAAAACCCTTCACCTATCAAATCCCATCTTCCTCTTCACCACTCAAATCCATCCTTCATAAAACCCCACCTACCTCACCCTTCAAATTCAAACCACTTTCCCTCCCAAACCCACCCATACATGGCCGAACACAAAGCCATTCCCTTCTTCCTCATTTCTTCTTCTTCTACTCTCTTCTTTCTTCTTTTGCTCGAGGACGAGCAAACCTTTTAAGTTTGGTGTAATAAAAGCATTGCTTTTTGTTTTTCCATAACCATTTATGGCATCCAAGGCCGGAGAAACCTCTAGAAAGAGGAAAGGGAAGGCAAAAGCTTTCACCTCCGAGTCATGGGAGATGGAGAGATTCATCTCAAGGGTGCATCAAGACCACTTCTATAAAGTTGTGGCCATGAAGAAGGGTCAACTTTGATCAAAGGTTAGACCAAGTCCTCATAGACATTTGTGAAGAGGGCGTTCAAGGAAAGAGAGATTCAAGAGGGAAGCCGGTTCAACTGAGAAGGCATGACCTCAAGCCCATCACTAAGAAAAGGATGGAGCAAACAAAGAGATTCTCCTCCATGAAATTAGAGAATATCAAAGAATCATGAGAGAGGAGCAACAAAGGCAAGGAAGAGACATTGAGGAGCTCAAGCACTCCATAAGATCTTCAAGAGGAAGAACAAGCCGCCATCACTAAGGTGGACCCGTTCTTTAATCTCCTTGTTCTTTATTCTTCTGTTTTTCGAATTTTTATGCTTATGTTTGTCCATGTTTGTGTCTTATGATCATTAGTGTCTTAGTGTCTATGCCTTAAAGTTATGAATGTCCTATGAATCCATCACCTTTCTTAGAAGAAAACTATTTTTATTACAAAAGAACAAGAAGTACAGGATTTCAAATTCATCTTTAAAACTAGCTTAATTAGTTTGATGTGGTGACAATACTTTTTTGTTTTCTGAATGTATGCTTGAACAGTGCATATGTCTTTTGAATTTGTTGTTCATGAATGTTAAAATTGTTGGCTCTTGAAAGAATGATGAAAAAGGAGACATGTTACTGAGGATCTGAAAAATCATAAAAATGATTCTTGAAGCAAGAAAAAGCAGTGAATACAAAAAAAAAGGGGGGGAAGGAGAAAAACGAAAAAAAAAAAGAGAAAGAGAAAAAGAAAGAAAAAGAAAGAAATAAAGTTGTGATCCAAGGCAAAAAGAGTGTGCTTAAGAACCCTGGACACCTCTAATTGGGGACTCTAGCAAAGATGAGTCACAATCTGAAAAGGTTCACCCAATTATGTGTCTGTGGCATGTATGTATCCGGTGGTAATACTGGAAGACAGAGTGCTTTGGGCCACGGCCAAGACTCATAAAGTAGCTGTGTTCAAGAATCATCATACTTAACTAAGAGAATCAATAACACTATCTGGATTCTGAGTTCCTAAAGAAGCCAATCATTCTGAACCTCAGAGGATAAAGTGAGATGCCAAAACTGTTTGGAGGCAAAAAGCTACTAGTCCCGCTCATCTAATTTGGAGCTAAGTTTCATTGATAATTTGGAGTCTATAGTATATTCTCTTCTTTTATCTTATTTGATTTTCAGTTGCTTGGGGACAAGCAACAATTTAAGTTTGGTGTTGTGATGAGCGGATAATTTATACGCTTTTTGGCATTGTTTTAGTATGTTTTAGTATGATCTAGTTAGTTTTTAGTATATTTTTATTAGTTTTTAGTTAAAATTCACTTTTCTGGACTTTACTATGAGTTTGTGTGTTTTTCTGTGATTTCAGGTATTTTCTGGCTGAAATTGAGGGATCTGAGCAAAAATTTGATTCAGAGACTGAAAAGGACTGCAGATGCTGTTGGATTCTGACCTCCCTGCACTCGAAGTGGATTTTCTGGAGCTACAGAAGCCCAATTGGCGCTCTCTCAACGGCGTTGGAAAGTAGACATCCTGGGCTTTCCAGCAATATATGATAGTCCATACTTTGCCCAAGGTTTAATGGCCCAAACCGGCGCTCAAAGTCACCCTCAGGAATCCCAGCGTTAAACGCTGGAACTGGCACCCAAATGGGAGTTAAACGCCCAAACTGGTATAAAAGCTGGCGTTTAACTCCAAGAAGAGTCTCTGCACGAAAATGCTTCATTGCTCAGCCCAAGCACACACCAAGTGGGCCCGGAAGTGGATTTTTATGTCATTTACTCATCTCTGTACACCCTAGGCTACTAGTTTTCTATAAGTAGGACCTTTTACTATTGTATTTTCATCTTTGGATTGTTTTTGATCCTTTGATCATCTTTGGACATCTAGTTCTTAGATCATTGGGAGGCTGGCCTCACGGCCATGCCTAGACCTTGTTCTTATGTATTTTCAACGGTGGAGTTTCTACACACCATAGATTAAGGTGTGGAGCTCTGCTGTACCTCGAGTATTAATGCAATTACTACTGTTCTTCTATTCAATTCCGCTTGTTCTTTGTCCAAGATATTCATTTGCACCCAAGAACATGATGAATGTGATGATTATGTGACGCTCATCATCATTCTCACTTATGAACAAAGTGACTGACAACCACTCTTGTTCTACAAGCAAACGAGGCTCTAATGTTTATCTCTTGGATTCTTTAACCGGAATCTTCGTGGTATAGGCGAGAACTGATGGCGGCATTCAAGAGAATCCGGAAGGTCTAAACCTTGTCTGTGGTATTCTGAGTAGGATTCAATGACTGAATGACTGTGACGTGCTTCAAACTCCTAGCAGGCGGGGCGTTAGTGACAGACGCAAAAGTATCGATGGATATTATTCCGGCCTGACCGAGAACCGACAGCTGAATTCCGCGTGCCGTGACAGGGCATATGCAATCGCTTTCACTGAGAGGATGGGAGGTAGCCATTGACAACGGTGAAACCCTACACAAGCTTGCCATGGAAAGGAATAAGAAGGATTGGATGAAGACAGTAGGAAAGCAGAGAGACGGAAGGGAAGGCATCTTCATGCGCTTATCTGAAGTTCCTACCAATGAATTACATAAGTATCTCTATCTTTATCTTTTATGTTATTTTCGTTTATATCACTATATCCACATGAATCTGCCTGACTGAGATTTACAAGGTGACCATAGCTTGCTTCATACCAACAATCTCCGTGGGATCGACCCTTACTCACGTAAGGTATTACTTGGACGACCCAGTGCACTTGCTGGTTAGTTGTGTGAAGTTGTATTGTTCACAATTTCGCGCACCACTCTTCACCTCTCTTCATCTAAAAATCCGAACTCAATATATCCCTTGTGTTTGGATTCTTCACTTTTCTTTCTTCTACCCCCTTCTCTTTCTAGTAACATAAGGGAATCTCTATACTGTGACATAGAGGATTTCTCTTTCTTTTCTTGTTTTCTTCTCTTTCATATGAGCAGGAGCAAGGATAAAGGCACTCTTGTTGAAATTGATCCAGAACTTGAAAGGACTCTGAAGAGAAAATTAAGAGAAGCTAAGTTACAACAATCTAAAGGTAACCTTTCAGAAATTTTCGAACAAGAGAAGGAGATGGCAGCCGAAAATAATAATAATGCAAGGAGAATGCTTGGTGACTTCACAAAGCCAACGTCCAAATTTAATGGAAGAAGCATCTCCATTCTTGCCATTGGAGCCAACAACTTTTAGCTGAAACCTCAGCTAGTTGCCTTAATGCAACAAAACTGCAAGTTTTATGGACTTCCATCTGAAGATCCTTATTAGTTTTTAACTGAGTTCTTGCAGATCTGTGAGACTGTAAAGACGAATGGAGTTGATCCTGAAGTCTACAGGCTCATGCTTTTCCCTTTTGCTGTAAGAGACAGAGCTAGAATATGGTTGGATTCACAACCTAAGGATAGCCTGGACTCCTGGGATAAGCTGGTCACAGCCTTCTTGGATAAATTCTTTCCTCCTCAAAAGCTGAGCAAGCTGAAAGTGGATGTTCAAACCTTCAAACAAAAAGATGGTGAATCCCTCTATGAAGCTTGGGAAAGATACAAGCAGCTGACCAAAAGATGTCCATCTGACATGTTTTCAGAATGGACCATATTAGATATATTCTATTATGGTCTATCTGAATTTTCGAAAATGTCATTAGACCATTCTGCAGGTGGATCTATTCACCTAAAGAAAACGCCTGAAGAGGCTCAAGAACTCATTGACACGGTTGCAAATAACCAGTTCATGTACACTTCTGAGAGGAATTCCGTGAATAATGGGATACCTCAAAAGAAAGGAGTTCTTAAAATTGATGCTCTGAATGCCATATTGGCTCAGAACAAAGTGTTGACTCAGCAAGTGAACATGATCTCTCAAAGTCTGAATGGATGGCAACATGCATCCAACAGTACTAAGGAGGCAGCCTCTGAAGAAGCTTATGATCCTGAGAACCCTGCCATGGCAGAGGTTAATTACATGGGTGAACCTTATGGAAACACCTATAACTCATCATGGAGAAATCATCCAAATTTCTCATGGAAGGATCAACAAAAGCCTCAACAAGGCTTTAACAATGGTGGACACAATAGGCTGAGCAATAGCAAGCCTTTTCCATCATCTTCTCAGCAACAGACAGAGAATTCTGAGCAAAACACTTCTAATTTAGCCAATATAGTCTCTGATCTGTCAAAAGCCACTTTCAGTTTCATGAGTGAAACAAGATCCTCCATCAGAAATCTGGAGGCACAAGTGGGCCAGCTGAGTAAGAAAGTCATTGAAACTCCTCCCAGTATTCTCCCAAGCAATACAGAAGAGAATCCAAAAGGAGAGTGCAAGGCCATTGATTTGATCAACATGGCCGAATGCACAAGGGAGGAGGAGGACGAAAATCCTAGTGAGGAAGACCTCCTGGGACGTCCCTCAAGCAAGAAGGAGTTTCCTATTAAGGATCCAAAGGAATCTGAGGCTCATACAGAGACCATAGAGATTCCATTAAATCTCCTTCTGCCATTCATGAGCTCTGAAGACTATTCTTCCTCTGAAGAGGATGAAGACGTGACTGGAGAGCAAGTTGCTCAATATTTAGGAGCTATCATGAAGCTGAATGCCAAGTTGTTTGGTAATGAGACTTGGGAAAGTGAACCTCCCTTGCTCATTAGTGAACTGGATACCTGGATTCAGAAAATTCTACCTCAAAAGAAACAAGATCCTGGCAAGTTCTTAATACCTTGTACCATAGGCACCATGACCTTTGAGAAGGCTCTGTGTGATCTAGGGTCAGGGATAAATCTTATGCCACTCTCTGTAATGGAGAAGCTGGGGATCATTGAGGTACAACCTGCCTTATTCTCATTACAATTGGCAGACAAGTCATTGAGACAAGCTTATGGAATAGTGGAGGACGTGTTAGTAAAGGTTGAAGGCCTTTACATCCCTACTGATTTCATAATCTTAGACACTAGGAAGGAAGAGGATGAATGCATCATCCTTGGAAGACCTTTCCTAGCCACAGCAGGAGCTGTGATAGATGTCAACAGAGGTGAATTAGTCCTTCAATTGAATGGGGACTACCTTGTGTTTAAGGCACATGGCCATCCCTCTGTGACAAAAGAGAGTAAGCATGAAGAGCTTTTCTCAGTTCAGAGTCAAGAAGAGCCCCCACAGTCAAACTCTAAGTTTGGTGTTGGGAGGCCACAACCAAACTCTAAGTTTGGTGTTAAGACCCCATATCCAAACTCTAAGTTTGGTGTTGGGACTATACAACATTGACCTGATCACCTTGTGGCTCCATGGGAGCCACTGTCAAGCTATTGACATTAAAGAAGTGCTTGTTGGGAGGCAACCCAATTTTATTTATCAAATTTTTATTTTATTCTATTTTATTGTTATTTTGTGTTTTATTAGGTACATGATCATGAGGAGTGGTGCGCGAAATCGTGATCACTACAACTTCGCACAACTAACCAGCAAGTGCACTGGGTCGTCCAAGTAATAAACCTTACGCGAGTAAGGGTCGATCCCACGGAGATTGTTGGTATGAAGCAAGCTATGGTCACCTTGTAAATCTTAGTGATGAGCGGATAATTTGTATACTTTTTGGCATTATTTTTAGTATGTTTTTGATATGATATAGTTAGTTTTTAGTATATTTTTATTAGTTTTTAATTAAAATTCACTTTTCTGGACTTTACTATGAGTTTGTGTATTTTCTGTGATTTCAGGTATTTTTCTGAAATTGAGGGACCTGAGCAAAAATCTGATTCAGAGACTCAAAAGGACTGCAGATGCTGTTGGATTCTGACCTCCCTGCACTCGAAGTGGATTTTCTGGAGCTACAGAAGCCCAATTGGCGCGCTCTCAACGGCGTTGGAAAGTAGACATCCTGGCTTCCAGCAATATATAATAGTCCATACTTTGCCCAAGATTTGATGGCCCAAACCGGGCGTTCAAAGTCACCTCAAGAAATTCCAGCGTTAAACGCCGGAACTGGCACCTAAATGGGAGTTAAACGCCCAAATGGCACCAAAGCTGGCGTTTAACTCCAAGAAGAGTCTCTACACGAAATTGCTTCATTGCTCAGCCAAGCACACCAAGTGGGCCCGGAAGAGGATTTTTATGTCATTTACTCATTTCTGTACACCCTAGGCTACTAGTTTTATAAGTAGGACCTTTACTATTGTATAGAAATCTTTTGATCACTTTTAGATCTCTAGATCATCTTTGAACATTTTAGTTCTTAGATCATTGGGAGGCTGGCCATTCGGCCATGCCTAGACCTTGTGCTTATGTATTTTCAACGGTGGAGTTTCTACACACCATAGATTAAGGTGTGGAGCTCTGCTGTACCTCGAGTATTAATGCAAATTAATATTGTTCTTCCATTCAAATTCCGCTTGTTCTTTGTCCAAGATATCACTTGTTCTTCATCTTGATGAAGGTGATGATTGACGCCCATCACCATTCTCACCCATGAATAAGGTGACTGACAACCATTCTTGTTCTACAAGCATCTGAGGCTTAGTGAATATCTCTTGGATTCCTGATTGCACGATGCATGGTTGATCGCCTAACAACCGAGTGCTCGCCTGACAAACGAGCCAGCCATTCCCGTGAGATCAGAGTCTTCGTGGTATAGGCAAGAACTGATGGCAGCATTCAAGAGAATCCGGAAGGTCTAACCTTGTCTGTGGTGTTCTGAGTAGGATTCAATGACTGAATGACTGTGACGTGCTTCAAACCTGTAACCTACTGGGCGTTAGTGACAGACGCAAAAGAGTTATTCTATTCCGGTAGGGGAGGGAACCAAACCGGTGATTGGCCGTACTGTGACAGAGTATTGAGCATTAGCTTTCACTGCGCGGATGGGAGGTAGCTGCTGACAACAGTGAGACCCTATACGAGCTTGCCATGGAAAGGAGTAAGAAGGGTTGGATGAAGACAGTAGGAAAGCAGAGAGA